>NW_015167563.1:242707-245842 GCF_001447785.1 Gekko japonicus
TAATCAGCTGTGGCCAGTCAGCCAATCACGGGTAGACAGGGGGTGTCCAACTTTTGGGTTGTCATGGCAATGGGTGGGGGATAGTCTGGGGAACACCCTCTGCAGTCAAATGGTCCCCAAAGTCCAACCCACCTAGGGCATGGGCCCTGTAGCCTGAAAGCAGGCGCCTTGAAATCTAACTCTTCCACTTAGAGGTGTGAAGGTATGTAGTTTATGGCATGGCAATAGAAACCATCTGGATCTCTCTATTTGGCTTCAATAGGAAATCAACACAGCAGGGTACCAGCACGATATCAGCATTCTAGGGGAGACATTAAACCTTTAGAAATCAGACATTCTAGGGGGAGACAGGGGCTTATAGGAAGCAATATTTCTATACAGTGCTATCGAAGTAATTTATTCCTTCACAAGTTTTAAATGGGTCATCCAAAAATAAAAGGCTATTTGGTAGAATATGCAGAGTATCTGTATTTCCATATTTTTTATTTACAACACCCATATTTTCATCAACAATAGCTGCAACCCTGTACATGTAGTTAAGATGAAAACATTTTTCATAATGTATTTCCATAACAACACAGTGCAGGAATTAGAGTGTCAGACTAGGATCTGGGAGACCCAGGTTCAAACCCCCACTCTGCCATGGAAGCTTGTTAGTGATATTTTGCCAGTCACACACACCTAGCCTAACCTACCTCACAGGGTTATTGTGGGGATGAAATGGTGAACAATGTAAGCCACTACAGGTTTCCATTGAGGAGAAAGGAGGAGTATAATCTGAGTAAATAAACATTGTCAAAACCACAAGGCTCTACTGTACCATTTCATTTGGTAATGCTGTATATGCAAACATAATTGCAGCCATACAGCACAGAACATAAGAACCATACTGAATCAGACCAGCACCCTGCCTCACAGTGTGGCCAACCAGTTACTCTGGAGGGCCAACAACAGGGCATATAGGCTGAGACCTTCCTGATATAGCCTCCTGGCAAGGGTTTACTGCTACTGAAAGTGGGGGTTCCCTTTAGTCACCATAGCTAGTAGCTACTGTGTGCTGATAAGATGTATCCTCCATGAACTTGTCTAATCCCCCTTTAAAGCTGTTTATGCTTGTGGACATCACTACATCTTCTGGCAGTGAATTCCACATTTTAATCATTCGTTGTGTAAAGAAGTATTTCCTTTTGTCTGTCTTTAATCTACTGCCCATCAACTTCATTGGATGCCATTAAGTTCTAGCCTTTTGGGGGAGAAAGAAAAAGTTCTCTCTGTCCACCGTCTCTAACCAGTGGATCATTTTATAAACTTCTATTGAAAAAGAAAAGTTAGTTTTTATACCCTGCTTTTCTCTACTGTAAGGAGTCTCAAAGTGGCTTACAACTGCCTTCCCTTCCTCTCCTCACATCAGGCACCTGGTGAGGTAGGTGGGGCTGAGAGAGTTTTGAGAGAACTGTGACTGACCCAAGGTCACCCAGAGGACTTCATGCAGAAGAGTGAGGAATCAAACCCAGTTCTCCAGATTTGAGTCCGCCACTCTTAACTACTACACCGTGCTGGCTCTCTTTATTGTGCCCCCCTTTAGTTGTCTCTTTTCTAAACCGAAAAGATTCATACTACATTGCTTACCCCCCCCATTCCAGATCATTTATGAACAAATTAAATAGGACAATAACAGTCCTTGTGGGGCCCCACTGCTTACTTCCCTTCATTGTGAGAACTGTTTACTCATACTCTCTGCTTCCTGCCATTTAACCAATTTTTAATCTATAAAAGGGCTTGTTCTCTTATCCCATGCCTGCTACAATTACCCAGGAGTCTTTGGTAAGGTACCCTGTCAAAAGCTTTTTGAAAGTCCCAAGTATATAGTGTCTACTGGCTCACCATTATCTACACATTGGGCACGGTTAGACGGCATGCTGAGAGCAGTTTAAACTGGTCCAGTTCTGACGCAGTTATTTTTACTCTGGACAATCGCGATCACACAGGAGCGTGTGTCAAGTTTTTTTCTCTCAGTTTGTGCATGCGCATAACTGTTCATCCATAGAATTGAAAAACTTTATCCTCGCACATGCACAGAGCCACTAGGGCAAATCACAGATTTCGCTTGACAGTTCCGCAGAGCACCATGATTTCACCGCTTTGTCAGAAGACTTCCCTTTAAACTTTGCGCCCGAAACTGGCCTCTTTAGAATCCCGAACTCAAAACTAGTGACCGTTTAAATGCTGGTTTTAAATAAGTGGGAGCGGAGCTCCGCCTATGCGCATACTGCCGACGCACACCAAAAAAAGGACAGCTGAAAAGCGGAAGCCTTGGGCTTCTGAGCGGGGAGGGGTTTTAAATCATCGGAAGTGGCTTGACACCGGAGGAGTGATCACACAGGGGAAACTGCGACTTTAAACGGGAGAGCTGAGAAAACACCACTTTGGGACCTGGTAACAAAATACTCCGGGTTAAAGGGGTTTTGAGCCAGAAACCAACGGCTGGGGGCAGGAGGCAGATGTTGACTGTGTAATCGTGCAGATAAAATCTGTTGCTGAACTGTCACACCAGATCAAACAAAACGTCTGAACGCACCCATTTATTCACTTTCTCAAACAACTCACACCTTCCACAGTGAGCACAGATACACAGGTAGAAAATTCTACACTCCCACTTTTAATGAACCCTCAGGGCTGTCTATACACCCATATCAGTTCTGTGAGTTCATTCCCCAATTTTTTTCCTTATTTAACTCTGTGCCCTCTTTGATATACAACACAACACCTCCCTGTCCTGTGTATAGACACCCATCTATATATCTAATAGCCAAGTGGCCCCGTCTGTGCGGATATCTAAATCCGCGCTCCGGGGCCACTTGGGGGGCAGGGAGAGGTTTGTGCACACATGGGGCAGTCCCCACGTGTGCACAAAAATGCTAAATGTTGGAAAACATTTTTGGGGGATGTTTAAATCCCCCCGAAAGTGCCAGAGCGTTCCGTGCGCATGCGCACGGAACGCTCTGCGAAGGCCGCCGCCGCTTGCGAGGGGAACGGCAAGCAGGGGGGGAGGCAGAGCGGTGAGGGCAGAGCGGCACGCTGCTGAGCCCTCGGCGAGGAGCCAGGGGGTGGGTGGGGAGAGTAGCGAGGGGCAGC
>NW_015167563.1:245888-273962 GCF_001447785.1 Gekko japonicus
CCCCCCCGCGAGTATCGCGGGTCCCCCTCTTGTTATATCTAAATTGTCCTTTGGCACCAAGCACTCCAGCTTCCCCATTTTGGCTTGGGGACTTCTAGCACCTATATTGTGTTTCCATCTCCAACAACCCTCAGCTCCCTCAGCGCCTTTGCCATCCTACTCTAACTTCCAAGTTCTGTTGTGCTTCTACCAATATTATGCTGAGTGTTTAAACTATTGTCCCCTTGAACTGAGTTAACCAAAACTGGAAACTCCCCAGTTCCTGTCAGCTTTCCATATGGGATTAGTTTAAAAACTGTTTGGCACAGTTTTGATATTAGGATGAATGAGAATATCACTTGGATTAAGAACGTCATGCAATGTAAATTTTCTGAACTTGTAGTGTTGCTTTCAAGATGGGCTCAGCTACAAAGACACATTCTGACCATAGTCAGCATTAGTTATGCATTCAACTGTACACATTACAGAAGATACTTTTTCACCTTTGAGAGTAAAACAGCTGCTGAACCCAGCACATTGGGAGTACTTTAATTAGTGAAAGGTGGTTACAGCCTATACACGCACACAGCTTATCTATGATTTCTGTCTGCTTTCCTGAAGTACTTGAATTTTGAAAATTATTTGTCACCCCCTACTGGATAATGGCACAATAAGCCTTCACTGTGTTTCCAACACCAACCTTTAATACCTTAAAAAAAGAGACTTACACAATTATACAAGAACTGTTAAAACAAATCAGTAATAATCCTGCATGTTAGTGAGACTGGAAATTCCACTGTTGTAAACTAGAAACAAATTCTAAAATTGTTTTGACAGAAATGCACCAAGTTATTCCAACAGATTCCCGGGCTGAAACTAAGAACTATGAGTGTTATACCTACATTAAGATGGGTAGCCATGTCTATAGCAGTAGAAAAGAACAAGGGCCCAGTAGCACCTTAAACACTAACAAAATTTGTGGCAGGATATGAACTTTCATGAGTCACTGCTCTGAAGAACTGAAGAGTGACCCACAAAAGCTCATACCCTGCCACAATTTTTTTTTTAGTCTTTAAGGTGCTACTGGACTCCTGCTCTTTTCTTTACCTACATTAGATTAACGCTGGTTTCCCTACTCCAACTTCATTGCACCAGTTCCATATTTCACAAGGAAAACATTTATACTGCATTGAACCATCTAAGTAAAACCAACTATTGCAGATGAGTTCCATTGCAGGCCTAGGTCTCTGTAATAATTACTGCTTCCTTTAATAGATAATGAAAGTAGCAATCTTAACAGAAAACACCACCCTCTCAAATGCTTGTTGCTTTGAGAATTCCTTCTTTAAACAGTCTGGTTGGCGGCCAGGTTCAATACATTATATTGAACAGCACAGATGTCACTGAACTCCATGCGAGGGGGTGCCTTCTCAGCAGTTATTTAATATATATATATATGCTGCCTGTTCAGAGTCCTGCTTAATTCACGGTTTAAGTGCAAACCAGTATTCATTTTAAGCCACATGGATGCATATTTACAAGATACGCAAACTAAATGAAAAGTCATGACCATTTAGCATACACTTTCACAGGCATACTACAAGCACCTGGCTCTAGCTTCCATCTGTGTGACTTTCAAGATTCAGTATTAGGTGCCACAGATTTACTGCAATGAAGTGATTTGTTATGTGTAGGACTCTTTAGTTGAAATCCACTGACTTATAAAATTACTGGGTGACCTTTAACTACTTGAAGTCTTTCAATTATATTTTGTATGATGGCTGGTTCATACCAACAAGTCATTAACTGTAAGCACAAACAAGCCAGTGATAAAATATCAGATACAATGAGCTATAGTAAATCGTTGATTGAGTAAACCACCCTCAGGTTTTAAAATGAAATCAAGTCTTCATCTAAAAATAAGCCTATGTTATATGTCCTATGAATACACGTGCATTTGTCTTTGTTTTATGAACATACACATTACAGTGCATACTACTCAACCTATTTTGTAACATTTTAATGTAAGTCTGGAACGCTATAGCCAGCATGTTAACAAGTCAAAAACGCAAGTTTTGACATTCACTTTGCAGCATAGTTAGATTCGTGAATGCTAGGTATATCTACTTCAGGATTTAATTTTCAGGAGTAAAATACTTATCTTTCTGGGTAGTCTGTACTGGTGTAATTACTTCTTGTATGTAATTATATCATCTTGTCAAGAGCCCCAGATTGTGACAGGACATTTTCACTGTAGCCAACGTGACAGCTGGACAGGACATATACTACTGAGACATATATGAGACATCAAAACTAAAGGTAATCCAAAAAGAGCATTAATTTGGGAGATACAGAGAAGCCATTTACCAACATGTATTATTAATACAGATTACCAAATACAAACATGTTTAAGATCCAGAGAATCCTCGCATCAGACATTAAACTAACTTGATCAATTTCAATCTGATCTTTTCACAAGGGGGTTAGTTCTGCTGTAGTGCATTTCTTACTCATAAAGATAGATTGAAAGGGGAAAGGAGGAAGCAAGAGAACAGATGATGTTCCTAAGTAACCAGGGGATATGTAGATGGGATAGTTTTAAATTAGTAGGCTGAACAATAGTCCATGTTTTAAGTAGGGAAAACTATGGCTTTCCCCCAAAAACCATCTCACCAGATTAACTTGCCACTGAATACTCATATCATAAATGACCAAGCTTCCAGATGATTTCAGTGAACATTAAAGATGTGTTCACAAAGCTACAGCTCTTACCAATGGTAACTGCATCGTTATCATGACAAAAGACCCCCTTAAAATAATGTTAAAAGCCACTTTTGGATTTAGATGTATTCAACAAGTTGTGTTCCATCCATAAATATAACACAAGGTAGTGTTAACCTGCTACAAGTTTTGGTGGTTAAATATCTTGTCAGGTGCCATAGCTTACTGAAGCACAGAAATGATAGCTGATTTCTTTCACACAATATAAAACAGATTACACCATATTTGGCATGTGTATATATTTACTAGAACAAACTAGGAAGCAGAGAGTTTTGTATTGTTTATATTGCAATACTAGGATTTGTGTAGAAAAATACTTTGATATATTTAAAACAGTACACTTTGTAACCTTGGCATCAAACTCAAGCACAAGCTGCAATATTATGTAGCTGGCATACACCTCTGTTCAAAAACGTTTCTAAGAGATAGCTTTACTTTAAGGAAACTGGACTAAACTAGAAATATACGTGACTAAGAATAAAGTACTAAGGATCAGATCACCTGCCTGTTTTTCAGTATAAAGTGCTTTACTGTTTCAAAAGTATTATGCTAGAAGTTGGCTCTTGGAAATGACAGCTGAACGCGCTGGTTTCTTACTGTACCACCAGTGAACATTTTCAGTATAGTTTTTAGTTACACTACACATGGCACAACTGCTTACATTTGAAAGCCTATAATGGCAGCAGAAAGTTAATTTATGGGCACAGCTGTTTTTGACAAGGATAGTGATGTAGCTCTGGTGTTTTCTTGCTGGAAGAAGTATAGTGAACTCTATGGCACAATGAAGTACTGTCATCAAGGTCATCTCACAACCACATGAAGGGATTAGCACTACTATAAAAATTAATTACCAGAGATTTTAGTACTCCTCATTTGCTATTGAGACTTGGAAAGGAAAATGTTCAGACACCACCTCCGCATCAGAGGCTGTATTATTATGTACGGCCTGATGTACTCTTCTAGACATGCACACAGATTTACAAGTAAAAGCCCAGTACTATTACTTTATCAGTGAAGATAGTTAATTGGTATTAATAACACCACTTCCTTCACACTGTGATTTTTCACTAGTTCAACCTCTTTCCATTTTAGCACCATTGGCCTTTCCCACATGATAACCTAGCAGCTTTATATACATTCTTTTCAAAAGCCTCGTCATCGTATTGCAAAAGTGTTCTATAGTAAACAGATAGAAGCCGTACACCAGCTATTCTAGTGTCCAGACACCAAAGTTCTGCCCTATCTACATGAAGTTTTACATTCCCTTTAAAAGGGAAGGGCAAGAACAAATTTGGAAAATCCAGGAACAGTTGATGTATTGGAACTTGTATTTCTCATTAATGGATAGTCTATCCTAACTTACTTCCAAGCACAGATACTGCAAGTATTTCCAACACAGTATGTCTATTGCTAGACACAGTTTTTAAAAGCCTACTTTTCTTGTGTGTAAAACTCTGTGCAGAGTATGAAATCAGTATACACTGCCATATTAAGAATTAGTATTTTGCTATGTGCACATTGCAAAACCACAGCTAACTCAATGTTCTTTAATGCTTTATAAAAATGCTTTCTTTAGAACATAAGGTACTGTGAAGCTGCCTTATGATTATCATCTCCCCCTTTCAACTGAAGCGATCTTGAAAATTGTATTTGCATTTTCACAAATCCAAAAACCCATGTAACAAAATCAAGCCAATTTGTAAAATTAGTTGCATTTTAGTTTGCTCTACAATTGCATGCTCTTTAGAGCATTTCTGTATAACTGTGCAAGCAGTCAGATTCTTTTTCAGAGCAGATCATCTATTTCAAACACTTACTAGTTACTGATCCTTGCAGTATATTTTTACTGGAAGACTGATGAGTCAAATGCTTTAAGTTATAAATCATATGAAAAATACTTTTGAGCCAGAATTTAACTGTAGCACAGAGGCACTGTAAAATGCTGCAATGCTGTTGAAGTCTGAGTACTTAAAATCCAGTAACATTTAGCCGTTTCATATATACTCACTGAAGCATGTGAAGAATTGAATTCTTTATTTGCAATATCCATAACTATTCTATATTTCTATTCAGAAAGGAAGTTTATCTCTAGAACATTGTTAATAGAACAACAAACTTTAATTCTACTGCGTGAAAGGGCTACAAATACATCAAGCAGACTACAGAAATTTTGCTTTACAACTGGCACCTAGGTTACTGGCTCATTTATCAATCACCTAGCACAAAATTGGAAGATTGGGCAGTTTAAGTATATACTCAAAACGTTAACTTTGGGGGGAATTTCAAATTTATATCAGTTGAGCCAAGTTCCACAAATTCTTTGATGACATGTAGGTTTGACTTTTGCCATATAAAGACCTAGTAGACGTCACAGATTTGAAGGCCATTTTTTCCTGTTGCTGGGATCCTTACTCCAATGTTCTACTATTCTGCCAGGAGATGGCACTGTAAAGGTAATTCTTGGTTTCTTTTAATGAGAACAGTTTAGACAGTTAAGTCATTTCAACCAGATGCTATGCAAACAAAGTATTTAATAGAAGGGAAAGAACTCTGGATTGTTTACAAGCAAGCCAATAAATAACACAATGTGAAACTAGGCAATTTGAAGTTTTGAACACTTATATGAAAAAAGCAGATGCTTTAAATGTGTTAGAAGTACATATGCTGATGGAAAACGCCTTGTAGAAAAAAACAGACCAACTGTGTCAGCAAGGCAAATGGCCCAATTACAAAATGGTGGACATATAAAGTATTTAAACAGTTCATCCACCAATGGGCATTTCAAAAATCGGTCTATAACTCTGAAGTAACAATCCAATAATAGCAGGACAGCCAAAAAGGTAATTGTGGCCTGTACTAGAAATGAAGTATTTTACTCTAAATGCATGGAGAAGTTTGAGCAGACTCAAAGAGCCTTTGTTTTAACTGTACGGAATGAACTCTAGGAAAAAAAGACATGTAAAGGTCAATGAACACAATGATTTATTTAAAAAATAAAAATGTAAAAACGATTTCCCCCCTTTTACAGCCATGGGATCAGAGTAGATTTTGTAGAAAAAAAATGTGTAGGTATCCAAGTCCTTACAAAGTTAATTCCCCTTTCCCCTCCCATGTTTTTACTCCAGAATCAGCACAACATTCCCTCCCATCCCCAAATAAACCAAAATTAAAACAATCTTGTTCCTAGTATAAAAACGACCAATGTCCAAGCAATAAAAAAATAGAGTCCATCAATGACTAACACAAAATCGTTGTGTGAAGCCCAGTCCATCTTCGGGAAGAAAGAAGTGGCACAGGCAGCAGAGCGACCCCAGCAGGGGTAATTTGAGAGCTGCTCCGCATCATGGGAGCCTTTTATATGGAGGTGCCCGTAGGCGAAGAGTAGGGGACTACTGAGAATCTGGCCCGGTACAAACGGAGAGCATACTCCATGCAGACAAAACTGGTATTCCCCACAGCGGTTATGGGAAATTCCCGCTTAGAAGGGGCCTCCTCCGCAGCCTCCCCCGCCATAACCACCTCTGTAAGGTCCACTGTTACTACGGGCTCCCCAGCCGCCGCCCCCTCCGCCTCCGCTCTTCATGGGGCCGTAAGACGACTGGTGCTGGCTGTAGCTGCCGAATCCGCCGTACCCGTTGCCGTAGTCGCCGCCTCCTCCTCCTCCGTACGAGCCTCCGCCGTACGATCCGTAGCCCCCTCCACCGTAGCCTCCGTAACTGTTATAGCCGCCGCCGCCTTTGGAGAGCCCGTTGTGGTCCCGGTTGCCGCCGCCGCCGCCGCCCCTTCCCCGTCCCCTGCCGCCCCAGCTCGACCGGGAAGATCCTCCTCCTCCGCCGCCTCCTCCTCCTCCTGCCTGGATGTCTTCCCTGGGCACAGCCTTCTTGACCTCCACGCGGTGACCCTGGATGGGGTGGAACTTGACCACGGCGGCCTTGTCGGCGGCGTCGTGGTTCTGGAAGTAGACGAAGCCGAAGCCGCGCTTCTTGCCGCTCTGCTTGTTAGAGATGATCTCGGCCTTCTCCACGGGGCCGAACTGGCTGAAGTGCTCCACCAGGTCGTTCTCGCCCAAGTCCCCCTTGAGGCCTCCGACGAAGAGCTTCTTCACCTTCGCGTGAGCGCCGGGCCGGGCCGAGTCCTCGCGGGAGACGGCGCGCTTCAGCTCGACCGCGTTGCCGTCCACGGCGTGCGGAGAGGCAGCCATGGCCGCGTCGGCCTCCTCCACGGCCGAGTAGGTGACGAAACCGAAGCATCGGGAGCGCTTCGTCTGCGGGTTCAGCACCACCACGCAGTCGGTCAGGGTGCCGTAGGCCGAGAAGTGCTCTCGCAGCCCTGCCTCCGTCGTCTGCACATTCAGGCCGCCGATGAACAGCTTACACAGCTGGTTGTTCTCCATGCCGGAGCCGAGGCCGCCAAACTCCTCCTCGCCTCCTCTCTGCTGCCGCCGGCAGGGGGCAGCTGCGGCCTAGCGAAGACGGACGCTACGAGGCTGGCGTTCCTCACAGGCGGGAGGGCGGCCACGGCGATCGGACCTGGTTTAACCGGCAGAGAACGGGGAAAGGGGGTGGGGAAGAGGAAGCGCACACGCACAAAATGGCGGCTTCTACTCCTCCTCAAGCGCGCTCACAGCCGGTTACTGGTGCCCACACACAAAGGAAACGCTGAACGGCCCGCCCACCGCCGTATCGCAGACCACGCCCCCGTTCGAAGACCTAAAGTGGTTCTACCACTACCTTTTGCGTCAAAAGATATCCCGTTCTTGAGTGACAGCTCTGAAAGCCAATCGTTTTTCTTTCTCGTGCAGCCGGGGAGTTTTGAAAAAGACGGGAGTGACGCTTGAAAGACCCAATCACATTTTCCTTTAAAGAGTTGTGCAGCAAAGAGGCGGGCACCTATTCGCGCTGAAAGAAAGCCGGAAAGAGGCAAATAGTACGCCCTTACGTCGGCGCGTAAAAGTACTGGCCAATAAGAACTTTCTTTTGGAGGCGCGCGGGCTTTCTCGTGGGGGAGGGGGTAGTAGACATAGGGGCGTTAAAGAAGTTCGTTTGAAAAGTTGAATGAGTGTGACCGTTACGAGGAGTTTTCGTTGCCTTTGACGGGTTCTAGCAAGCAAAAAAAAAAAAGCCGTTCCTTACTCTTGGAGGTTCCGTGAAGTGTGGCTGTATCACCTATGCTTAGATTTCATCCTCCACTGCCATTATAGGAGTTTATCTTGGGCTCTGTAAATTCAGGAAGCCTCATTGCGCTCTGAGCAGAAAGGATTCAAGAGCCACAATATTTTGAAGCTGAAGGGAGAAGCTTATTCCCTTCCCATTTGAGACCCCCCTTCCTAAAAAAAAATAATTATTGCTGAGGCTGTCCCGGTTTGTGCTCGGTTGGAGGGAAAGGGATTAAATTGTCCACCCTCTATTGTGTGTGGGATGGGGGTTAACATAATCAGAGTACTTATCCTATCTCCTAACAGTGGGGGTACTTGGCATCAGAGGAAGTTGTTGCTCAGTTGCACAGTCGACTCTTTGCGACCCCATGGATCACATCAGGCCAGGCCCTCCTGTCTTCCGTTCGGAGTTTGCTTAATTTCATGTTCGTTCAGAGGAAGTGGAGCACAAGAAAAAATATGCCCTAGGTGTTCTTTCCTTGTGAAATGGAAGTAATCCAGAAGCACCTATGACATCACGGGGGACACAGATGAGCCCCTTTCCCAGTGAGAGGAGCACTACAAGGTGTTGATTGTGACTCTTCTTTCATAGGTTTTAACTTCCTTAGCAGCAATGGAGCTAGAAAGAGCAAAAGAAATTCATGCTCTGCTGTTGCTCCCATCAGGAAATGGGAGATCATTTCAGATTTTACAGGGGCCTTTGAGGTGGTTTCCAATGCTCAGTAGAAGGCATGCCTGCATTGCAACTTTTTCATAATTTTAGTGCTATTGGTACCAGAATGGTTATGCTGCTGCACTGGTGCTAGGCATCCTGCTCTTCAGAAAATGGGCTGTCACCCCCAAAATCCCTCAAGCAGCTCCCATTTTATGATCAAAGAGTCACTAGGAGAAACAGTAGTGACCATTTTATGCTACTATTATCCCCATTAAAGCTTGTGTTACCAAAAGCAGTGAAGGAAGAACAGTACATCAGCTACTCATGGAGTGGTGATGGCAGGGGTAGGTAGAGAAAGAAGCTGCAAAGGGGGAGGAACCACTTCATGGGTGTGAGCGGAAAAGGAAGACTTTCTTATATAAGGTCTAACAATGCCATTTAAGCAGAGTTAAACACTTCTAGGACCATCAACTTCAATGGACTTTGAAAAGTTTAACACTGTTTAGGATTGCACTGTGAAATATGCTTCTTGAAACTAGGGTTGCCAAGTATTACCTTTCGCTGGAGCGGGGGACTCCTGGCTCTTTCCTGGAGTGCGCGCGCGCCGCAACCACGTCCCCTGGAAGTGACGTGATCATGCTGGGTACGCTGGGGGCGGGGCCACGACCCTCCGAGGGGAAACCATAGAGTTTTCCCTCGGATGACCGTGGCCCCGCCCCCAGTGTGCCCGGCGTGGTCACGTCACTTCCGGGTGACGTGCACATCACATACTTTGGAGGTGGGGTTCCCCCTGGGGCCCGATCCGGCGGCGGGGAACAGGCCGGGGGGGACTTGGCAAGCCTACTTGAAACAGGGAAAGCTCCAGACTTGGCATCCCAGAATGCAGGACTGCAAACAGCCATCTGGAGCAAGTATTAGATAGCTACCCTTTTCTCAGCTGGGTTACTCACTTCTTACTGTTAGCACAGTTTATATAACCTACCAGTTCATCTGCTCAGTGCTCTATTGAAAGGGAACCAAGCCTACGCACAGATCTACAGTCTTCCCTATTCTTTGCTGTAGTTGGTAGTTAATTATTTCTTGACTTCATTGCCTCTTGTGGTGGCTGTTTTAAGAATAATGGGATGAGGGACTGTATTGCAGGAAATGATAATGACATCACCAGACTGGTCACACTCACTTCCCTGTAACTCTATAATGTTTTTCCTTCGACACTAGATATGCTACTGTTGGAATTCTATTTATTTAATTATTCATTCATTCAGCTTTTATCCCGCCCTTCCACTGAAGCAGCTCAGGGTGGCTCACAGCACAGTACATAAAACAATCAATCCATAAAACAACATAAATACAATAAATATGAATCAAAGCGGCTCGGTATATCATTACAACTAAACATCGACCCCATTGTTATCTACCTATACAGAGTACATGCCTTTGCGGGTCGGCGAGGCTTGGCTAGCATACCGTCGTTCTCACTGATATGCCTGGTGGAAAAGCTCCGTCTTCATGGCCCTGTGAAATTGCTGGAGATCTCGCAGGGCCTGGATCTCACTAGGGAGATCATTCCAATATGCTGGTGCAGCTAGAAAAAATGCTCTAGACCTAGTTGTTGTCAACCTGGCCTATTTAGGGCCAGGAAGGGTCAGGCAGTGTTGCGTCCCAGATCTCAGTGCTCTCTAGGGAACATACGGGGAAAGGCGATCCTTCAGGTAGACAGGTCCCTGACCATATAGGTCAAAACCAGCACCTTGAAGCGAATCCGGAATGCTATTGGCAGCCAGTGCAGCGCCTTTAGCACAGGCTGGATGTGCTCCCGCATCGGGAGACCCATCAACAGCCTGGCCACCACGTTTTGCACCAGCTGCAGTTTTCGAAGTTGCCCCAAGGGCAGCCCCATGTAGAGAGCATTACAGTAGTCCAACCTCGAGGTGACCATAGCATGGATCACTGACGCCAGATCTTTGCGCACGAGGAAGGGAACCAACTGCCTAATCAGCCGAAGATGGTAAAAGGCTGCCTTGGCAGTGGCTGCTACCTGGGCCTCCATTGTTAAGGAGGCGTACAGGAGCACTCCCAAACTCCGAACCTGCGGCACCGGCACCAACGGCACCCCATCGAAGGCCAGTAATGGGATTTCCACCCCAGAACCACTGCGATTCAGGCACAGGACCTCCGTCTTTCTCGGATTCAATTTCAGTCGCCTCAGTCTCAGCCATCCCACCACGTCCTGAAGCCCCCGGTCCAGGTCTTCCGAGGTAGAGCCCTACTGGCTGCCCAACAACAGATAGAGCTGGGTGTCATCCGCATATTGGTGACAACCCAGCCCTTGCCTCTGGGCAATCTGTGGTCAAACCATGGCACTGCCATAGCAGTGATCCAGTCCACTGTAACCCCCGCCGCAAAGATCAAATCGAGCATGTGACTGGCTCGGTGAGTAGGGGCCGTTACATATTGGGAGAGCCCTAGCGCCGCCATAGATGATGCCAGGTCCACCGCCCAAGAGGAAGCCGCATCGTCGATATGGACATTGAAGTCAAGGCAGTGGACGAGCAGCTGATGATCGACTGTCGAACGCTGCCTCCGTCCCATGATCTGGACAGAAGCCAGACTGGTAGGGATCAAGCATGGAAGCGTCATCCAGAAAGCTCTGCAACTGTATCGCCGCCACCCTCTCTATTAGTTTGTCCAAATAGGGCAACTTGGAAACCGGCCGATAGTTGGCCAATTCGGCCAGATCCAGAGATGGTTTTTTCAAGAGGGCGGACCATTGCTTCCTTAAGAGCCCCCGGGAACAGCCCCTCAGAGAGGGACTTGTTGATAATATCCCTGAGGGCTCCTCGAAACCCCTTGTGGCTGACTTTAATTAGCCAGGAGGGGCACGGATCTAGGCTGAATATGGTTGGGTGTACTGTTGAGATCAATCTGTCAACTTCCTCAAGGCTGAATCGATCAAAATAATCCAGAATTGGACCAGAAGACGCGTATGGAGCCTCGAATTCACTCACTGTCTCAAATGTGGCCGGCAGGTCATGGTGGACCGACAAGACTTTATCTGCAAAATAGCTCACAAAAGCCTCACAGCCTATATCCAATTCCCTAACATTTTGCCTGCCTTGTGGCAGAGCTGTCAAAGACCGAATTGTTCTATACAATTGGGCTGGGTGTGAGCTAACAGATGGAATCGTGGCTGTGTAGAACTCCTTCGCTGCCTTGACTGCCATCTCATAGGATCTCATAAACGTCCTATAGGATGCTCTTGTAGCCTCATTGTGAACACGCTGCCACTGTCTCTAGTCGGCTGAGCCCGCACTTCATCAGCCTCATCTCCTGGGTATACCAAGGAGCCAGCCTAGAGCGCGGGCGCAGAGGACGTCTGAGAGTGATCTCGTGGATGGCTGCTGAGAGTCAGTCATGCCAATCCTCGACCAGCTCATCCAACAAGCCACTAGGGGGCAATGGATCTCGAAGAGCCAGCTGAAGCCACAAAGGGTCTATTTGGCTCCGCGGGCCCTCCCCAGGAGCACTGGAATTGCCTGCTCAGCCATTCTGCACCAGATGGTCTTCGCCCACCACACTTGGCTCGAGCCTCAGACCGACCAGCTTGATTGGTCGAAGTCAAGATTCCATTAAGTGCTATTGCTATGAAAGTAATGCCCTGTTTACTCGTTCCTAAATCCAATCTCAGCGGTGGTTAACACTAAAATCCGTACAGCCCTATACTTAATTTATAGCCATTAATTACCTTTTTATTTCTTTTTCTCTATTCCTATCGGTCCCTATCTAGACAGTAAATAAATAAAGGCTAAGGAGTTAATGGTAAATTTCCTAAGAGCTATAACCTCTTATTAATCAATTCCAATTGATTTAATGAAATAATTAGTATAGGTCATTAATACAACCTCATTAAATAGGGCCCCAATTAATTCATCAAAACCATCAACTCATTGACTAATTAACAATAAACTACCCCCAATTTTAACTAAATCTGAGCCAATGGCTTTCCCCAATTAATTAAATCAACCCCGAGTCCCTATTTTTTTTAAACAGCCGACCGCTATTAATTATTTACAGGTGGCAGTGACAGTTTGGTTCTACTCCTTCCTCCTCCAGCCTGCCCGCTCTTGAGGGATTAATGGACTGGGCCCCGCACTGGGCCCTGCTTCCTCACCCAGTAACGCCTCCGGCTCTTCCTCGACTCTTCGGCCAGTCGAGGGCAGCTCCATGGCCCCACTCTTCATTGACCTGGCCTCTTCTTGGTGCCAGAAGTGTCCTGTGCTTTCTGTAACTCCGCTAGTGGCCAGGGGCGTCCTGTGCGGCAAACATCCTCCAGCCCAGCACTAGCCAGTCTGGAGGGAGAGCAGAGCTCTGTAGCGACACGGAAACCTCTGATGGAAAACAGGCCGGTCCAAGCACCCACTGTAATCGACACTGCCGACTCCATGTTCGGTCAACTACCCCACGCCTGGCAAAGCTCCCCGGGCCAGCACGAAGGCCACCCGCCACGGCTCCCCAGACCGACATGGAGGTCCCTGCTGGAAACTTGTTCGGGCCAGGGCACCCGCCACAGCCGATGGCCCAATCCCAGCGTTCGCCCATGTCAACTAGCTGCCATGCTTTCTTTGTTTACCTTCATCCCCGACCCTTGCACATGCGTGCATGCTTGCTTTGCTTTGCTGCTGTGGGTAACTTAAGGGAGGCTCTCTTTCATCTGTGAGAACTGGCTCAGCCAGACAGCGCTCTCAGCGTAACCTTGATGAGAAGGGAGGGCTTGAATTCCACTATCGGTGTGAATATTTCTGCTCTCAGGGAGTGGGGAGAGTCTCCCGTTTATGATGTAATATCTCGCCGGGAGAATTCCCACGTGAGTTCTTGAAGTTCATTTGCTTAGCTAGTTGAAGCATCAGAGTATATGTAGCGAGTCCCTTGCACTAATCGTTATTCCTAACAACATACCTGTAGCACTTGGCAACAGACCAGTATTCCAATAAAGCATAACTTTTCCTGAAGAGTGTGTTTGGACTTGCTTGTTGTTGATCCTGACAGCCTGGTTGTACCGTGCCCGGTGAAGCTCTGCACAGGCAGGGGGCAGGAGAGACCCCTACAAGTCACCGCCGTCCCACGAGCCCTGCAGTCACCCCATGTTCCTTCAGGGCCAACCACTCAAGCACGGACACTCCTGCATGACGGTAGTTGTAGATAGAAGTAGCAGGATACTTGTGGGAGAGTATATACAGTTTATTTACAGAGCTATATATAAATACATACACGCAGCTTTGCAGCAGTTCACAGGTCTGACTGACAAAGTGCTTCGCTGAATATCCATTCATTAGGCAGGGTGCTTGGTCAAGAACCTTTCTCAATATATACATCAGTTGACCAATCACTGTTCAGCACTGTACAACTGCTTAGTCATTCTGACTCTGGCAGATATGATGCAACTTCAGTCATCATGTGACTATGTGACTGTCACCTTAGATCATCTGGATCTAACAGCAAGACATGACATGCTGTCATCTTGCCTATACCAACACTGCAGCCATCCGAGCCAAAACTACCCGGTCCCAGTCCTGGCAGTCGCCCCAAGATGGCAGCCGCTCCAGCGGTATGAAGTTCTTAAAGCTGCTGTCCGCATCTCCATCCCCAGCAGGGACCCAGCGCCAGCCCGAGGACCCGGGCATCAGTCCCTCATGGGCTACGCCATCCGATTTTCTCTCCTTGTCTACAGGCGTACCTAAACAATGATGGTAGGTTTTGCCATCTATTCGTTTCCTTCGTCCCTTGACCTTTGCAATCCACTCCTTTCCACCCCGACTCTCAAATTTTATCAGTTCTTATAACAGTTGTTAGCAGTCCACTTTCACAGCTCCAGCACTAAGCTCACTGCTCACCGCCACCATATTCTTCATAACACTTCATGCATTTATTTATATAAATATATCATCACAAACCCACTCTGAAAAAATATGGGAAGACAGTGGAGAAAAAATTGGAATGCAGTAGTTTGGCAGCATTGTCATATGGATTCTCCCTTATAATTATATGAACAAATGAATAAAATTCCAGACAAAACAGCTTGTGTCAAATCAACCAAATCAACCATCCAATCTCATTTGATCCTGTCCTTACAAAGAGACACTTAAAGCAATTTCACTGCTATTTTAAGAGTAAATGGGCTTGAAGGTTGCAGTTATGGAAGAAGGAAATACATGTGAATGTGAAAAATAAATATTGAAATAGCAAGTGACATGAATTAAATATAACAAGTGATTGTCCCCACCCTCTGTCTTTTTCAAGTTTTGTAACTTTTAGCCTGATGGAAAAGTTCAGTTGAGTTCAAAAGTTTGTACAATGTTTTATGTCAGTTTGGTCCTAATAAAAGGTATTGCACAGATTTTGTTCATGTCTTTAAGACAAAAAACAGCCTGGCACTACAAGCATGGACGGCTTCAAAAGGGAATTAGATAAGCATATGGAGCAGAGGTCTATCAGTGGCTATTAGCCACAAGGTATAGATAGGGACTCTGGGGCAAGGGATGCTCTGTCTTCTTGGTGCTTGGGGGGGGGGGCAACAGTGGGAGGGCTTCTAATGTCCTGGCCCCACTGGTGGACCTCCTGATGGCACTGGTATTTCTGGCCACTGTGTGATACAGAGTGTTGGACTGGATGGGCCTTTGGCCTGATCCAACATTGGCATCTCTTATGTTCTTACTATATTGCAATCAGAACTTTCCTGAAATGTAAGACACAGAAAAGGACAAATTGGGCATGACAGCAGCACTGGGATAAAATGGATAAATTAAAAATAGTATCAGTGAATATTAATAGACTGAACTCTCCCTCTAAACATACATTTTTAGCCAGTTAAAAAACAAAATGCAGATGTCTTATACTTACAAGAAACCCACACAAAGAAGAACATGAATATATTTTGAATAATAAAAATTAGGTAAATTGTATGCAGCTTCAGCTCAAAATAAAAAGTGTGGTTGCAATTTATATAAACAACGCACAATTAAATGTATTAGAAGAATTAAAAGATCTAGAAGGGAGATACCTAATTTTAAAAATGAGACTCCCAGAAGGCAAGGTACGCATGATAGCAACAATATACGCACTAAATTATATCAAAGCTAATTTTAAAAAATTATTCGTCAAATTTTTCTAGAGTTTCAAGAGGAGGATATAATGATTTTTGGAGATATGAATGGCGTATTCGATCAAAAGAAAGATAGATCAAGGAATATTAAAGGTAGAAAATTACCTTAAAATGTATTTCAGTATTTGGAACTGCTGAAATTAGAAAATGCTTGGAGGATTATGCATTCAAAGGACAGAGTTTATAATTTTTATTTTTATTATTTAAATTTCATTTGAATTGTTCAAAATACATCAAAAATACAATAATTTTAGTATGGTAAATAGTTCGATAAACATTAGTAACTTGATATAACATACAAGTAATATCTATTGCATTTTCGATACAGATGTTTTCCAGCACTGATTGTTTTCATGTGGCTATAAAACAGAATGTAGTAATAATAAAGAATTTATTTTATACCGCGAGACTAACAATATAATGTACATCTACCAATTGTCCTATAGATTGTACTGGACAGTGGAGAGTGGATAATCAACTATCTTCATATCTTACATTGTGTATAATTACACAAAGGGATGATTTCACAACCATTGCTGGAAGTGGATCCAGGAGGTAGGTATGAATTCTTCATCAGTGAGAAAATCTAATATGGGTTCCCATTTTGCCATAAATTGGTGTTTAATTGGCTTTAAAGAGGTGTTGTTCTGTTTGTATGTGACACAATTCATTAAGAACTCGTCCCATAGTTTACAGTACCAGAGTTGAATGGTGGGTGGGTTATTGTCTTTCCAACAGGCAGTTATGGAGGTTCTCGCAGAGTATATCATAATGTTAAGGTTGCTTTGTGTTTGTGGTTCTCTATGTGTGCTGGCCAGTGATCAAGGAAAAGACATGCTGTACAAATTGGCATATCTATTTCTATAATATTTCGGACAAGGCTTTGTACTTCCTTCCAAAAAGCCTGAGTTTTGTTGCACTGCCACCAGCAATGTGCAAATGTCCCTACCTGTTGGCAGCCCTTCCAACATAATGGAGATCTTGCTGAGCACATGTGTGAGAGTTTTTGTGGGGATAGATACCATCTTGTCATGATCTTTTGCAGCTCCATTGGTATAAAGTGGGGGAAATGTGATTGTGAAGCCCATAAGTCCAACCAGATTTCATCAGTTAAGAGGACTTCACATTCTTTCTGCCATGCAGTTTGGTATGGCATAATCTTAGAATATTTGTCCCTTAATAGAAGTTGATACGTGGCTGATATCAACTCTCTATTTTGTGTCATATAATTTTAAGATCAGTTCAAATTCTGTATGAGGTTGAGTGAGGACTGAGATTATTTTAAGTCGACTAGTAACATGCTGTAATTTTAAGTATAGGAACCACGGCACTGGTAATCTTAATATGCTTTCTATCTCTGTTTTTTTTAGCAGGCCATGTTTGGACATGATGTCACAGCAGCGTGACAGCCCAGCCTTTTCCCAAGAATAAAGGTAAGTATGCTCTACTGTTTCCAAAAACCAAGGTTGATAGGGAAGATTGTAGTATCTCGATACTTCAGGTATTAGTCTCTTGCGTAATGATTTCCTTAAATTAAACATGGGGGGGGGGGAACTCATTGAGTCGCTTGAACCCTAATAGATTGATTTTTGCATCCCAAAGTAAAGAGTCCGGATGAAGAAGATCTGAACATAATCAGAACCAATCTGGTGGGGTTGTTGGACGTTGCATCTTGATTATCTTAGCCAGCAATGTAGCTCTTTGATATGTTGTCATGTCAAGAAGTCCAGATCCTCCTTGGGCTCGTGTGGAGTTGGGGTTACGCAAGATGTGAAATCCTATCCTCGCCTTGTGTCCTGCCCATAAGAATTCTTGTAAAGTGCTCTGCCATTTTTTAAGCATTAATGAGGGTATAGCTATGGGAATGGCTCGGAATAAGAAGATGAATTTCGGTAAAATAAATGATTTTATCAGATTGTACCTATCTAGCCAGGATGTGTGAGAAGCAATTTGATATGATTTTGTTCTTCTTTGGGAATATGAATGGGGAGTATCAACGATTTTGCATCATTGATACATAGTCCCGATATTGATCCAAAGGAGGACAGTGTTTGCAACAGTGCCGGTATCGATGATGAAGGATTTGTGATATATCATCCGCAAAGAGGGAGATTTTATATTCGGTTTCTCTAATTAACTGTTTTTTAATCTTGGAGGTTTCAAGCCTTACGTTCTAAATTTAGTTGATTTAAGGCCTGTCTAGATTCACTTTCCTTATGACATTGTTCAAGCCGTTTGATCTTGTCTAATAGATCCATCTCTAACTGCTGTTTTTGTTTTTTTATATAGGAAGCTTTGGATATCATTTCCCCACATAAAGCCGCTTTCATCATGTCCCAGCATATAGCTGGGGAGACGTCTTCCATTTTGTTGTCCCTGAAATAAAGTTTTATATCCTGTTCTATGTTTTGTCTAAATTCTGGATTCTCTAATAAAGATGTATTGAGAGCCCATTGTCTCTGTGTCTTGGTTCGGTCATTCAGTGAGATCATACAGTCTAACTATGCGTGGTCCGACCAGTGGGATGGTGTTATTGAAGTGGAGATAATACGGTCGTGTAAAGATGAAGATGTCAGTATAAAGTCTATCCAAGTGCGTACGTTGTGCTGGGCAGAAAAATACGTGTAGTCTCTTTCATTTGGGTGTGCGGTGCGCCAAATGCCCATCAAGTCATACTCCTTCAACAATGATGCCAGTTTAGTAAAGCATTTTTTGGATTGTTTAGATTTGGGGTTGTGATAAGATCTATCTAGAATATTGTCTACTATATAATTGAGATCTCCTAAAATGATATCCCCTTCTGCATAGCTATGCAGCTTCTTAAGTGTCTCTCCAATAAAGCTCAGCTGCCCGTTGTTTGGTGTATATATTGTGGCAATAGTCACCAAGTGGTCATCAATTTTCCCCTTGAGGAAAAGGTATTGACCTTCTGAATCCTGCATTTTGGAAAGAAATGTGAAGCGTATCTTTTGTGATATGAGAATCGCTACCCCATGTGACTTCGAGGTGCCCGATGCACGGTACTATGATTGGAATTTGGGGAGCAGAAAGCAACCGGTTCTGTTTTCTTGAGATGGGTTTCTTGTAATAGAACCACATCCAGTTTTTGTTTTAATAAATTTGTAAGTATGCGTTTTCGTTTAACATTATTATTCATGCCTCTTACATTTGACAAAATTAATTTGATACCTGTGTCCATTGTGTCACTAGGGAAATTGGTATTTTGTTACCTCTAACCTGGTGAGAATTCTGTCCTACCTGTGTTATTGTGCTTCCAGGTTCCAGATCTGTATCTCTAGTGGGAAAATTTTTCCTGAACTCCTACTAAGATCCCCCGTATGAATAGAGATATGTTAGTTTAAGTGAAATAGAAAAATTTTATATGAGAGCCTAGGTGTAAATACGTTTAGGGTTCCCACTGTGTGTAACCCATTTTAGAGAGATTATAACCTGTAAATTGGTAGAGACCTAGCTGTATCAATATGATGATTTGTCACCAGATGGCGCCAAACAATAGGGAATTTCTACATGCAGTCTCTTAAAGACTCTGTACCTTATCAAATCTAATATCCCTATATCCCTCAGCAATGAAGTGTTCTTTGTATGACTGAATCTTTTGTCTAGATATGGTGGGTATATTTCTTGAAGTATGGAGGAGATTTGTACAAGTCAAGTAGACTTTTGTATGAGTTATGCGGTTCTATAAGTAGTTTCAAAGCTCTTCTTGTAGAGTTAGATTATCCCCTCTCTATCCTCCTTTAAATAATAAGCACTTTAAAATATAACACAGAACAAGTTGTTTTCAATAATCAGCAAACAGATGAATTAATTTTTGTAAAAATATTTAGTACGTTAGCAATAGATGTAACAGTAAAAACAATCAGTGTAGTATAATTAATCTCCTATATTATAAAAGCATTTTGGGGTGGCCCCTGGCCTATGGGTTGGCGAAAGAAAATGCGCTCCCTCAGCCATTGGCCTGCCAGGTGCCGCTCAAGGCTCCTGGCGTGCCATTGCCTGGGGGGGGCAGCCTCCCCGCCTTGGCCCGCGCAAGCCTGGGACAGGCGTCGAGCGGGCAGTGGGGAGATGGGCAAGGCTGGCCAACTTACAAAGACGGCTCTTCGCTCTGGCGCCGTTCACCCGCTGTGGCCTCAACAGGCTGTGGGCCCTTCCACGGGGGGGGGGGGTTCCCTCCGCCAGCCCCGACTGGCCATTGGGCAGCTCAAAGACTTCCAGGGGAACTGGTTGCCGGTGGCCCATCCTTGCGTGGCCCCCGCCCCCGTTTCTGATGCCACACAAGTGCCTCCCGGAGGGCCAGGCGGCATGTGGCCTCTACGCTGACGGTGCGCTGACCGCCCCTGGCCCGTCCTCGTTTCTGAGGCCACATGGGTGCCTCCCAGAGGGCAAGGTGCAGTGTGGCCTGTCCGTCCATGGCGCACTGACTGCCGCTGTGCCTTCTTCTCCCGACCCTCACCCCATGCCACCTTTTTCCGCTCGCCCGCCATGGCGGGCGGGCGGGGTCTGCTCTCCCCCCTCCATCCCCCTTTTTCTTCCTTCCTTCCTTCCTCCCGCCCTCCCTATCTCTTTCCATTCTTTGCCTACCTACCTACCTCTTTCTGTTTTCCTTTCTTTCTCTCTCTCTACTCCCTCCCTCCCTCCCTCCCTTCCTTCCTTGCTTGCTTCTAGTGCCCGTTGTCTCCCCTCCACAACGAACCTTCCTCCTAGTTAGTTAATAAAATAATTTAAAACTCTTTTCTCTCCCACACTGAGATGAAATGCGTGGGGGGCTGGGTTCTCGTCTTTAAAGACCGTCCTTCCCAGCTTACTTATCTAAGAGTCTAATTACAGGTGGAACAATTAAAAAAACCAACATTCCCCCCTCCCCCTCCCTCCCCTCTCTCTATATATAATGTCAGAATACTTATGGACTTAAACCAACAACAGTACAGTTTCCTTAGGGATGTATTCAGTTTGCAGGGCTTAGACAAACATAGCAGATCACTTTGGCGTCTTCATGCTCACGTATAACTTTTTAAACTACAAGACGCCTATTGCCTATTTTGTCCCCCATAATTAACCCGGAACTTTTAATTAAATGTCCTAATTCTAAACTTTAAATCTTACATGTTGCCTACACATCAGTTAAGAAGAATTTGTTTTAAAAAATTGCCTGATGTTTCTCGAGTCACTTTATGGAAGTCAAGCAGTCTTACGAAGTCTCTCTGGATGTTTCTCGAGTCGCTTCACGGAAGTCAAGCAGCTTTACGAAGACTCTCCGCTTGCTTGCCACAGCTCCAATGGGGGTGGTGAGGATAATGAAAGCCTCTGTTTGTTTGATCTTTTACTCAGTTCCATTGGGAATTCTAGGTCCAGTGACCGGAGACGTTTGGAGCCTTCTTCTGGGTTCGTGATCCGGTGTGTTTTCCCCTTGTAGTTTACTTACAGCACCAGTGGCGAAGTCCAAACATATTTGATACCAGCCTCCATTAAACTAGTTGTTACTGCTTTGAGTTCACCTTTTCTGCAGGGCTTCCTTTAGGATGTCAGGATAAACTTCCACAGTAGATCCTTTGTAGTTGAGATTTCCATGCTTTCGTGCCATATTTAGTATTTTCTTTTTGTAGCGGAGGTCCAGTACCGTAATTAAAACATCTTGTGAGAGTCGTGTCTTTAGAATGGCTGGAGATCCTAATCAGAATGCCTTTGCTATGACTGGGGAGATGTCACCTTCAACTCCTATTTGTTGGAGTAACCAGTTAGATATAAGTTCCGTTAGATCTCCCCTTTCTTCCATTTCCCCCCCCCCCGACCTCTCAGTTTTAAATTATTTTGCTGTTGAGATCAGTCCAGTTGGAGTGTTCTTTCAGCAAGTATGTCTGTATGTCCACTTGATTTGCCAAACTGTTGCTCATTTCTTCTTCAGGTCCTTTTTTTGTTTCAGTTAAGTTCTTTTGAATTACATCTAATTGTTCATAAATAGGCTTCATTAGTGAGGAGATTGTTGTTTCTAGATTATTCAAGGCTGATGTAAGCTCTGCCGCGGTGACAGGTGTTGTCATTCTATCCTTTCCTGTTGTTCCCGTCGCCATTTTGTTAATCGCAAGGTCTTGTAGGCCCCGAGTTGAAAAAGAGTGCTGCTGATCTCCTAGCTTTCGTTCCGTTTTCGATTTTTTAAGATTCGGTTGTGGGGCAGTCTGATCGTCAATGTGAGTAGGATCGGGTTGAAGAGGTAAAGAAGAGGGAGGTGCAGGGGAGCGCAGGGTTCAGGCAGCCATTTCCATCGAGTGCCACCAGAAGTCCCCCTAGTAGTTCCAGATTTAAAATTATATTATCAAGCATCTGGCTGGGTTTAAAGAGCCAAGACAAAAATAATAAAACTTAAGCCAGCAGTTTTAGATGAAGGTTTACATAATTACTTATGGATCAAGAAATCAACTAAGAAATGGCTAGAACACAAGGAAGAAGCCATGTAATCAGAGATGGTCTGTTGAGAATATGGTTTGCATGCCGGAATTTATTGAGTCCTTCAAATTCGCTGCTTATGTCATCAATAGAAGCCTACCATGATAAGAAACCATAAATAAGAATTATTTTTTAATGTACTGTATCATTATAAATTCTCAGGGAAAAATTAAGTCAAGGCATGATATCAGGGATAAAGGAATATTTAGTAGTTGTATCACCAACTAACTTCAAGGTTAAAGAATGTCATAAATATCGAAGGTGGAGCTTTAAGAGAGGTGACAGAGTTTGTACAGTTGATCACAAAACAAAAAGAACATTTGTTATGGTGAATTTACAAGTTACTACTCCAACTTGAAAAGTGAAAACATGTATGATTTAAATAGATACAGAACTTTAGAGAATCTATGCATCAATGGGAACTGTTATGGGAAAGAGATACAAGTTCACAGTAAGTCAGTCATTAAAACTGGTACAAAATGTTCTTCAGATGGTATATAACTCTTTGAATACAGAGAAAGCTAACAAGAACTACAAAGGAAAATGTTGAAAATGTCAAGACATAGACATAACTTTTTTTCATATGTGGTGGGTGTGTAAAAAGCAAAAGTGTTAGAAAGACATACATGGAGAAATGCAGAACATTTTAAAGATTAAATTTCCTATGGAAGCTAAGAGTATTATTAGATATATTGCCCAACAATTTGCTTAAAAAATGGAAGAGATATTTAGATATATGGTGACAGTGGCTAGAATTATTTATGCAGCAAAATGGAAAGCAGACATTTGCTCAGAGTTAGAAGAATGGAAAAATAAACTTGCTGATTATGCAGTGATGGCAAAACTAACTTAATTTGAAAAACAGATCAGTTACAAAAATCAAGGAGAGATGGAATGTGTATTATTTGTATGGAAGTAGGAGACAAATCTAGAATGAGTAGTTTAAAACTTTGTATACAAATGAATTGCAATGAAGAGGTAGAATGAGAAGTAGCTTTAACTGTTGAATGTTAAATGTAAACGTATCACAACAAAAGTTGTTTTTATTGTATTTTATAGACAGTGTTTTAAAAATTCTTTTATGTAATGAAGGGGGTGTTGGGGAGAAAACATTGTATATTTTTGTTTATTATATATAATAATTTCTTTACTTTCTCCATTTTCTTTTGTATTTTGTCTTTAGAAAACTTTCCAGAAATGTGAGAAGGGGACTAAGGTGCTAGGAGGATATGTTATATCAAAGAACAATGAAGGATCAAAAAGGTTATCAAGATAAGTAGGAAAATATGAATAACACATTTCAGCTCACACCATAGCAAGACTGATTTTAAAAATGCCTGACTACAATGCAGAAATTTGACTCACGTGCATTTGTAATCATCATGTGACTATGCCCTGGTCCTCGATGAGTAAACTAGCTGTTTCATAGTTCTAGGTGATAGATGTGACTTTCTATTTTACTTCCTGTAAAGCTATAGAACTTTGACTGGTTCTGGCTGGCATATTTAATAACTTCTTTATAAGGAAATTTTCAAACTAAGCACATTGTTACTTAGTTTTCTTTATTAACTTGACCATTTATCCATTACTGATGCCATGGAAGTCTCTGATTTGTAAAGTTTGTAAACACTACTGTGATTCTTTTAGTGTGTGATCCTAAGTACATGGAACAACATCCCATTGACTGTGATGGAATTTACTTCTAAATAAATGTGCTTAGGGTTGCTTCAGTCTTTTTTTCCTTTCCAAAATATAACTTCATGTTAAATGACATTTAGGAACCACATGGTGGCAGAGTAGCATAAAAGATCAGCATACATTCATGATGAGAAATCAAAGATGCATAACTGCTAGCTTTATGTACCAGAACTCATACACTTTCTTTACCATCTGATCCCACATGTATGTCCAAAAGAAGTTCTAACCGCTAGCCGTTGTCATCTGGCTTTCTTTCTCTATGGATTGTTGTATGTTCATTATTTTTGTTAATTACTTTTAAGATTTTGAATTGTTATACAATAGAAGACAATCACATGGATTGGTTTAAAATTACAGTTCGTTTTTATTACATATGAAAGATGCAGCAATTTATTTGATATCATAGTACATTATTACTTACTTTGGGAGAGACTTTGTGTCAGCTTATAATGTGGTATTCCTGTTACTGTATCCCCTACACCGTGGTCCTTTTGTTTGTTTTCTCTTTTACCACCTGGAGGTTGGCATCCCTACTAATAAACTGGTTGTGCTTAGAGGTGGGCATATGAAAAAAGTGATGCAAAATGAAGCTCAATTTTATCTAGGCCAAAAACTTAATTCTGAGTGACCATCGATTATTTAATATTGTCTGGCATGAAATAAACAGACCATTAGATAAGGGGAGTTAAGAATAGGTTTCTGTTGACAAAGTAAATCTCTAGAAAATCTTGGAATGTATCCATGGATATAATGTTGTATATTTTGCTCCTAGAAAGCAAAGTTATTGAAAGGGAGGAGAAGATTAGTGGATTAGCTCCCCACACCCCACTATAATTTCTAAACAGAGAATTTTGTGTTGAAAGCAAGTTCATGCACTGCAGTTTAAGTCTGGTTTAAAGTAAACATAGGCCGGGTGTTCAGCTGCTGATCCTTGTAAGAGGATGAAGCGGAAAATCAAGAGTATAATGATGGAGTTGTCTGCTTCCTGAGATGCAACGTCATCTTTGCACTCCTGCAATTCCATAGTAGGCAAGTCTGCTGTCTAATACCTAGCATCGATTCCTCTTTGCAGGACTTTATCTGCAATATGTGTTTAATCTTTTCTTATCAGATTGGAGCGATTATAAAATTAACTCCCTAATAAAGCTGTGGCCGTGCCTTCCATTCAACCATCGATCTGTGTTTACCTAGTGCTAAAGGCTACTCAGAGGTAGGTTTTTACTTGGCAGTTAAAAGTAGCACGAATATTCAAGTACTGCAAACACAGTTCTGCTATTCATTAACCTTTACTGCAAACATAGTTGGTACAGAGAAAAATATTGCTATTTTAGCATTATTTTTAGCCGGTAAAATTATACTGACACCAATATATTTTCTGTGTGTATATGTAGAACTGTAATTGTTAGGAGTTGCGTTCAAGTGCAATCATATCTTTAAACCACCATGTTATTATCCCCATATTATCATGAAATGTTGTCGATTGGTCTGTACGGATGAATGAAGCCTTTTATTTGCCTTTTATCATAATTTCTAATGCTTCTTTGACGGCTATTTTTTCAGAGGATGTAACTAATAAGTTTTAAAATGCTAACTAAATTTGGGAGCTGCCTGCACGGAATATCAGGGGGGGGGCAGGGTGCTAAACAATTAGGAAATTTCCCCTGTAATAAAGTAGTATGTATAATACTGTATAACAGCGTTCCGTGCACCTTGGTGTTCAGTCATGCCGGCCACAATACCACGGAAATTTCTTCGGACAGCGCTGGCTCTTCGGCTTTGAAACGGAGATGAGCACTGCAACCCGAGAGTCGGATTTGACTGGCTTTCGAGCAAAGGAACCTTTACCTTTATAATACTGTTGAGTTTGGAAGAAAGGGTTAAAAAAGGAGGCTTCTTCCAATCTTCATTTCACCCACACATCCATTTCGAGATGCCATAAACTGTGATCGGCTGCACCCTGCTGTTGCAGGCCTAACATGCCTGGGAAATTATAGATGTTTATATACAAATGCTAGAAGTGTCTGAGTTCATTAGTTGTTGTAGATTTTCCAGGCTGTATGGCCGTGGTCTTGGCATTGTAGGACCTGACATTTCATCAGCAGCTGTGACTGGCATCCTCAGAGATATAACACAGAAAGATGGAGTACTCTCTGTGTCAAGGTGAGAAGAAAAATGGTAGGCAGGTAATTTATATCTACTCAGGAAGGCGGGATAGGGCTGAGTCATTATCCTGTAGGAGTTCCCTAGGCTGTGACATGCTAATGGAGAAGCTTTCCTGAGGGGGTTCTTTTGCATAGGGATTGTCTGTTGAAATTCTAATCTTATCTGTAGTGTTATTGTAAGATGTAGAACATTTTGTGTTTTTCAGGACAGGAAACCATCCCCTATTTATTTTTAAACTCTCTTCTTTCCTTTGAAATTGTGTTTATGTTTATGAATTTCAATGGCTTCCCTGTGAAATCTCACATGGTAATTGGATGTGTTGTCCAGCCTTTCAGTGCTTTGGAATAAGATACTGTGTCCTGTTTGAGTTAGGCTATGTTCAGCCACTGCTGATTTTTCAGGTTGGAATGTTTGGTGTTGAGGGAGAACATAGACATTGTGGGTATTTCAGCAACTTGGTGGGATGAGGAAAATCAGTGGGATACAGTGAATCCTGGTTATAAATTGTATCAAAAAGATGGGAGGGGGAAGGGTTGGAGGTGGGGTGGCTCTATATGTCAGAGAGGGTATACAGTCCAGTAAGACTGAGAAGGTAAGAGAATTCGGTTTGCTTCTGGAAATGCTATGGGTCAGAATACTGGCCCCAAAAGGAAGCTTAACACTGGAAGTTTGTTATCACCCACCAGATCAAAAGATAGAGGAGGATTATAAAATGATGAATGAATTAAAGATAGCAGCTAGACGAAATAACTGTGTCGTAATAGGTGATTATCTACCCACATATTGATTGGGTCAATATGTGTTCAAGTCAGGAAAAAGAGATTGAGTTTCTAGACATTCTTAAGGGCCGAGTTCTGACTGGCAGTTTGAAGTGGGAGGGAGTCATTGCAAAAAAGAGCTGCAACAAACTGTTCCGAGTTTTCCCAGTCACACTGCGCGGACTGGTGCGGGAGCATACTGGGAGGAGGTGCGAGGGAGCATTCACACTGTCGGCCCGGAGGCGCGGTTTTCCTCACGGCAGACGCCTATGCACATGGGCACCTAGGCACAGCAGCAAATAGAGCAGGATCCAGCCGCTGTGGGCCACATTACTACCCCCTCTTCAAGGCAATCACCTGCACCTTCCTGGTGCCAGAGTGCGGCTAGGAGGTCAGTCAGCGTAAACAGCCGATGCACATTATTAACACGGGCTGTTCCCAGCTTTTTAGCGGTTAGTGTTCACACTTCCAGGAAGTGAAATGAAACAGGGTTTGCTACTACTTTCACCAGGTATCTTTTAAACCCGGGAGGCAAGCGCTACAAGACGGGTTGAGTACGGATGGGGAACGCTGGACAGATGTGCCTGTGTGAATGGCCCCTTTAATCCGCTTGTGAAATGTTCCTCACACGTGCCTATATTGGGGCAAACTGCCAGTCTGAACTCGGCCAATGACTGTGCTATGGAGCAGATGGTCACAGAACCTACCAGGGGAGAGGCAACCCTGGATTTGGTCCTAAGTAATGCCCAAGACCTGGTGAGAGATGTAAAAGTGATTGCACTGCTTGGGAACAGTGACCATAATGTTATTGAGTTCAACATTTGTTGCCCAAAAAGACAGACACAAACACTTTTAACTTTAAAAGGGGTAACTTATCTGAAATGAGCGGACATGTGAAGAGGAAACTGAAAGGAAAAGTAAAAAGGGTCAAAACCATTGGGGAAGCTTGGAGACTATTTAAAAATACAATCCTAGAAGCTCAGATAAAATATAAACCTCAGGTTAAGAAAGGTACAAATAGGTGTTTAAAAAGGTCTGCATGGTTAATGAACAAAGCAGTAAAAGGTAAGAAGGATTCCTTCAAGTGGTGGAAGGCTAGTCTGAGTGAACTAAATGAAAGGGAACACAGGCTTTGACAAATAAAATACAAGTCGATCAGACATATTGAGGAATTGTCCTGGTTCCGGGGTCCTGGGACGTAACCCACACCCCGCAGGGACCCCAACGACCACCAAGTCACCTAGGAGACCCACAGACCAGGAAT
>NW_015167563.1:274810-284449 GCF_001447785.1 Gekko japonicus
ATACATACCACAGGTTAGGAAAGGCACAAATAGGTATAGAAAAGGGCCTGCGTGGTTAACAGACAAAGTAATGGAAGCTGTAAAAGGTAAGAAGGATTCCTTTAAGTAGTAAAAAGCCAGTCTCAGTGAGGTTGATAAAAGGGGACACAGGCTGTGGCAAATAAAATGCAAGTCTGTGATCAGGCAGGCAAAAAGGGAATATGAGGAGCATATAGCAAAAAAACATAAAGACCAACAATAAAACTTTCTTCAAATACTTTAGAAGCAGGAAACCAGCCAGGAAGGCAGTGGGGCCCTTGGATGACCAAGGTGTAAAAGGAGTACTGAAGGATGATAGGGAAATGGCTGAGAAACTGAATGCATTTTTTGCCTCTGTCTTCACTGTGGAAGATGAGAAGTGCTTGCCCACTCCAGAACCGCTGATTTCGGGAGGGGTGTTGAAAGACCTGAGCCAGATTGAGGTGATGAGAGAGGAAGTTCTACGACTGGTAGACAACTTAAAAACTGATAAATTACCAGGCCCAGATGGCAAACATCCAAGAGTTCTGAAGGAACTCAGATGTGAACTTGTGGATCTCCTGACAAAAATATGTAATCTTTCATCAAAATCTGCCTCCATTCCTGAGGACTGGAAGGTAGCTAATGTCACCCCCATCTTTAAAAAGGGTTCCAGAGGAGATCCAGGAAATTACAGGCCAGTCAGTCTGACTTCAATACCAGGTAAGTTGGTGGAAACTGTTATTAAGGAGAGAATTAGTAGGCACATTGATGAACAAAAAGTTTTGAGGTAGACTCAGCATGGGTTCTGTAAGGGAAGATCTTGTATCACTAACCTGTTAGTGTTCTTTGAGGGGGTAAACAAACATGTGGACAAGGGGGACCCTATAGATGTTGTCTACCTTGACTTCCAGAAAGTTTTTGATAAAGTTCCTCATCAAAGGCTCCTAAGTAAGCTCAATGGTCACGGGATAAAAGGACATGGAGACTTGCGCGCTATCAGCAAGCCGATCAAGCGCGGGGGTCATTTTGCCCCCTGAAGGAAATGCAGCAGACGGCTGCGCTGAGACACAGCATGTCTCAGCAGAGAGGGGCGGGGCCAGCCTTTATAGGCTCGGCCCCGTTCCCCTCCTTGACAGTTGCGCGTCGTGCTCGGACGTGGTTAACATCCGAACACGTTGGGTGGGATCGGCGTGAGCAGGCCTTTGTCGGCCTGGAACGATGTCTCTGAGGTGGCGTCTGGGCGGTGGATCTATCGGGGCGTTCTGCGGCTTGCGGCGGCTTTCGGGAGCGGCGTTTCAGCCCAGGAGCTGGGCAGAGGTCGTGGGCTTCTGCGGCGGCGACTCAGGGCGCGCTTGGGGGCTTTGGAGGCGGCATTTTTAAGGCTACGGAGTGCATCAGCGGTCCTTGGACACTGTTCCAGGGCTGCACAGATAAGCGTTGGGCTAGTGCCCCCCTTCCCCCCCTCACAATTAGGTCTCTGCACAGCCATAATACAAATACCGGGTGCAGAAGGCCCTCTGAAGGTCAATCACTTGGGTGACTGTGGCACTTTGGCCTGTGTAGAGCTGGGCTCGGTGGATGGTCTGAGGGGTGTGGGCCATTGGGATTAGTAGCAGCCTTTGTTCCAGCCATTGGGGTCAATAGTGGCCTATGTTTCAGCCATTGGGGTCAATAGCGGCCTTAGTTTCGGCCATTGGGGTCAATAGCGGCCTGCGTTCACTCAGATAGGCTATTGTTCCCCCCCCCCTGCTTTGGCTGTTGCTGGGCAATTGGATTTCTTACTGGGTGCAAGTGACAGACTCCAGTTTTGCCCTCTGGTGGCTGTTGCTGGGCAAGGGGAGTGCTAAATTGATCAACATAGGCAAGCTCACGGGTGCATCCCCTAGTGGCTGTTGCTGTGCAATTAATGTTACTTCTGCCTCTGGCGACAGTTTTTGCCACGTCTCCCCCTAGGGGTTGAAATTTGATATCCTTCTTGATAGTGTGAAGCGTGATAACCTTTATATAGGTGCCTAGCCTTCTTTTAGGTTTGGACCTTGCCGTACTATTGGTGACATGGCACCTGGGAAGGGTACGGGACGGGCCAAGGGTAAACAACCAGCTCCTAAGAGGCCTACCCTTGAGCCGGCGAGGCCAGAACCATCTGATGACGAGGATGATCCTATTAACGCTGCTATCTTGGCACGCTTGGATGCCTTGGAGAAGAGAAGGGAGGAACTCGCCATGCCCACTGTTGCAACTGGGGGTTCTAAGAAATCAAAACCCAAAGCTCCTTCTGCATTTCAGGCAAAGATCCTGGCATGTTTGGCCGTGATGGAAGACGGCCAAGGGACATCAGGTGATCAGCAAGTCAAAGAGGCTGATGATGGTGGAGGGCAGATGGAGGTCTATAAGGGCCCCCCTTCCAAGGATGGTAAGGAAATTGAAGAGGCCAGGAAGTGGCCCCGGGGAACAGGGGAACATGGTGGCACTAGACCTTCATCGTCTCAATCTTCTTGCTGCAGAGGTCGCTCAGGAGGGTGCGGGTCACATTCACAGGGGTGGTGGGGCCCACAGCAGGGTTGCTCATGCTGTAATGTGCAGCAGTACGAGCAGGTGCCAGCAAAATCCATACCCAGTGGCGAGCTGGAGCTCCCATTGGGTGGCCACCTGTCTACAGCCACGCGTGACAAGATCATTAAAGGGGATTTTGTTGACATTTTCACCCTCCTTTTTAGGGAACTTGATAAAAAAGATAAGGAGGATTTAGATGAGTGCGAAAAGGAGCGCTTGAAGAAGCGGAGAGCTGACAGGATGTGGGCCAACTGGTACCCAGGGTTTCTTATTTACACGGTGGTCATCGTACACCAGTAGCCTTGGAGGGCCTCCCCCATGCTGAAGTATATGGACATTATTTATAAGGCATATACTCTCTTTATGGGAATGGCATGGCTGGAGTCCTCTTGTGGATCAAAACTTGGCTAATTAATAGGAAACAGAGAGTGAGTATAAATGGGCAATTTTCACAGTGGGGTACTGCAGGGCTCAGTACTAGGTCTGATGCTTTTTAACTTGTTCATTGTTGATTTGGAGTTGGGAGTAAGCAGTGAAGTGGCTAAATTTACAGATGACACAAAATTGTTCAGAATGGTGAAAACCAGGGAGGATTGTGAGGTACTGCAAAGGGATCTGTCGAGGATGAGCGAATCGGCGTCAACGTTGCAAATGGAGTTCAGTGTGTCCAAGTGCAAAGTGACGGACATTGGGGTCAAAAATCCTAACTATAAATACACATTGATGGGGTCCGAACTGGCAGAGACAGACCAAGAAAGAGATCTTGGAGTTGTAGTAGATAACTCACTGAAAATGTCGAGACAGTGTGTGACTGCAATAAAAAAGGCCAACGCTATGCTGGGGATTATTAGGAAGGGAATGGAAAACAAATCAACCAGTATCATTTTATCCCATTCTAAAAGCTGCATTCAGCAACACAGTAAAAGTTGAAGAATGTCTGCACATTAAAAATATATAAAGTCGTGTTGTTCCGGTGATGGCGGCACGCTAGAGCAGACTCACCTCCCGGACTTCCCGGGGGTGAAGCTGCGCTGCAGCCAAAGGAGGGGGTGCGCAGGCTCATCACCCCCCCAGGGACCCGGTTGAAGGGACCCTGGCCATGGAACTTCTGAGAGGTCGCCTCTTCAATGGTGGAATGCCGGAGAATTGAGGCATCTCTCCGTTCCGATGGTTCTCCGTGCTGAGAGACCGAATGGACCTAAGCAACGCTAACCGGGGCAAGTGCAGGAGATCGCACCCACACAGCCCCCACTAGAGCCTTCCTCTGAGGCAAGCCAGAATCCCAATGTTAATAGACACTAAGGCTCCTCAGAGGTCTAGCAAAGCTGCCGTGTTTTGTTTTTTTAAAAGGGAGAGTGGGGATCAAGCTTCCTCCCTCACTCCTTCCCTGAGCCGATGATCCTTTCCAAAACCTGGTGCAGAAAATCCAACAGGAGGAGTGAACTGCTGCAATCCTACCAGTGTGTGTGTGACTCTGTCGACCACCGGTTGCTGCTGGGTCCTAAAGAGACTCAGCTCATTGCAGATGAGCTCAAACAGGGAGAAGCCGGCTCATATTCATGAGGCAATCGATCAGCGGGTGAAGGGGCCGGAGGGAGGGAGAGGGAGCTGAGGACCAGGGGAGGGGCCTGCAAAAACAGCGGGGGGACCAGGCCCTGTGGGCCCCACATTAGCTACGGGCCTGAGATGAAGGAATTTATACATCCACAAACTGGCTATACAGATGTTTTGGAGCATTTCTCAAACTGCAATTCTAAATTATGGTATCTTATGTCCCTGTAGGTTGTTATACATTGGCAGTACAATTAGACCTATTAAGGTTCGAATATTGGAACATAGATCTCGCATTCATGGCCATTGCATGGAAGCCCCACTGACTGATCATTTTTCTAAAATTTAAACATGAGCCTGAGTCACTGAAATTTTTTGTGTTGTATGTCATTAAAAATAGATGTTATAATGAGATTGATACCAGTAAAGTATTGTTGCAGAAAGAGGCTAGAATGATACATAGATTTAATACACTCGTCCCCTATGGCCTAAATTTAAATGTTGATTACAATTGTTTCTTATGAGTTGATGAATGATGGTTATTGTAATGTATCCATCTCAGACCGCTTGCGTGGCCATTTCGCCACGTGGTCAGGCAAAGCTACCGAGCATCGCTCTCAGTGACAATGGGACAAGCGGATCCTAGCTGGCACCTATCGGCAGGCTAGGCTCCTGGCCGAGAGCCTATGGAACTCTCGGCCACTGTAAATAGCCAATCACTTGTGTGTGGGTGTGTTTGGGGAGCGGGGTTTGTGCACATATAAACCAGCCTGTGAGCTGGGTACTCTCGTCTTGTTCTGAGCTGAAATAAAGTATGAGAGCTGAAATCACTAGTAAGTCTCAGTACTTTTCAGTTATCATAACTTTCATACATAATGTGCATTGGACAGATGTTTGATGCTGTACCCCATGGTTTATTCATTGAAGGATTATTAATCTATTTGTTAATAATGTACACTTACTTGCAACACCCTCTTTCAGTCCTTGACTGCTATAAATGCATGTTTCTTTAAGGTTCATGCTTTTTGTGTAACACCTGTTCCTATGAAGTTTTGTTATTTGTGGCTTTGACCAGTTGAGATTGGGTTCCTTGTGATAGTGCATGTCCCTTTAAAGCCTTTGTGCCTTTGGTACATAATTATTACACCTGTTGCTACATGAGCACACTGCCTTTTCCCTTGATCAGTGGATATGGGAGACACAGTTCCCTGTCAGGTTTACATTATTTAGAAATAACAATAAGAGACTTTTGGTAAGTGACTTTAATGAGGCTGTGTCTTAAGCTGAGAGGGTTGTTGCAATTAGGTCTTCTATGTTTACAAATGTGATTATTTGCTTAGTTGCAGACTCCTTTTGATAAAGCTTCGTTAGCGATACGTGGTCAGCAGCCGGCGACACGTCAAGCAGCTGGAAGTAGCTGGGAAACCGGCCAGGCAGCTTGGTAACCAGCCAAAAATAACTTGGACACCGGCCAAGCACCTTGGAAATGAAGATATCGGGTCATGCAACTTCCTTCATTACATGTCATTGACATTACTTATGAACACTTTGGACCATTTTGATTCTTTAGCATTTATGGATTATTTATGTTTGTAGTGGTGCTTCTTTATTGGATTCATATATTTTGTTGGTGATGTTTTCAGTACGTTATGACTACTGGTAATAATTTACATTTCATGCTTTGTTTTGATTTTATTATACAGTTGGTCCCCTGGAGAAAATGGCTGCTTTGAAGGGTGGACTCTACGGCATTGTACCATGCTGAGGCCCCTCCCCTCCCCAAACCCAGCCCTCTCCCGGATCCACCCTCAAAGTTGTCAGGTAATTTTCAACCCAGACCTGGCAACACTAGCACCTACCCTGTGGTGGGACACACTGCTTCAGAACTGACTGCATGGGCACTTAACCTGCATAGCTTGGTGAAGCTTATTTATGTATTTAAGCTGTAGAATTCTTTGACTTCATAGAACACAAGAAAATTCCCAGGCATGTGATTCTGAGAAGCCCAAAAGTAGGGCATAAAGGCAACAACTTTTCCCAATTGCTTCCCCTTCTGCACCTGGTTTTCAAAGGCATCTGAACCTAGAGTTCTATTTAGGTTTCTTCTAAGAGTCATCACAAATATCTTCCATTGATTTTTTTTTCAATGCCTTGTTAAAGTCCTCTAAGCTATTGGGCAGAGTACATCATATGAAATGCCGGCCTGGATGAATCACAAGCTGGAATGAAGATTGCTGGGGAAAAGATCAACAGCCTCAGATATGCAGACAATACCACTCTAATGGCAGAAAGTTAAGAGGACCTCAAGAGCCTCTTGCTGAGAGTGAAAGAGGAGAGCGCAAAAGTTGGCTTGAAACTCAACATCAAAAAAACTAAAATAATGGCATCCGGCCCCATCACTCCTTGGCAAATAGAAGGGGAAGTCATGGAAGCAGTGACTGACTTCATGTTTCTGAGATCCAAGATCACTGCAGACGGTGTCTGCAGCCATGAAATTAAAAGACGCCTGCTCCTTGGGAGGAAAGTGATGGCAAACCTAGACAGCATAATAAAAAGTAGAGACATCACCCTGCCAACAAAAGTCTGCATGGTCAAAGCAATGGTATTCCCAGTAGTCATGTATGGCTGCGAGAGTTGGACTATAAGGAAGACCGAGCGCCAAATAATAGATTCTTTTGCATTATGGTGCTGGAGAAGACAGAGTCCCTTGGACTGCCAGGAGATCGTATCAGTCAATCCTAAAAGAAATCAACCCTGACTGTTCCCTGGAAGGCCAGATACTGAAGCTGAAGCTCAAATACTTTGGCCACCAAATGAGAAGAGAGCACCCACTGGAGAAGACCCTATTGGAAAAATTGTTAAATAGAGGTTGCAATGGATCTTTGCTTCACTGGAGAAGAGGCATTTTCTTCGATGTAAAAATCTTTATTTCTAAGGGAAGGGTTCACAGGAAATCTACAAAACAAAGACACCTAAGACTACATCTTTACACTTTGGCCACATGGTCAACAATGGAGATTCTTCTTCTTCTTGACCTCTAGAAGGAAATCACCTGAATGCATTAACCAATGATTGTTCATGTTCCCGGGCTTTCTTCCCATTGGCTCTGTGCCAGATTCCCTTCCAGGTCAGTCTAAAGGATAGCAGACAGGGTAAACAAGCATTAACCCTATAATGACTGAATTTTAGACCTTGCAACACACATATTTCCAACAGACCCTGATGCTGGGAAAGATTGATGGTAAAAGAAGAAGGGGACGGCAAAGGATGATATGGTTAGACAGTGTTATCAATGCTACAAACATGAAATTAAGCAAACTCCGGAGCACGATGGAAGACTGAACAACAACAACAAAGCTATTGATCTTCACAATATCTTGTGGTAAATGGTTTCCAAAGTTAATTATCCATTTTGTGAAGAAATACATTCTTTTTTCTTTGTCCCGAATCTATTGCACAGCAGTTGTGCTAGGTGCCTCTGAGGGGGGAAAGAGAGTGTGATCCTAAGCATGTATTTTCTGAATCCTACTCAGGTCTGTTTAATGGAACTTACACCCAGGAAACTGTTGTCAGAATTGCATTGGACACCATGTACACCATGGTCCTTTAGTCATTTTTGTTTTCTAAGTAGAAAAGCAACATACGCGTTAGCCTTTTCTTGTTGGGAAGGCTCTCAACCCTCTTGGTAATTTTTTCTTACTTTTTCTGTTTTGTATCTTTTAAAGATATAGCAACGAGAACAATGCACTGTTTTCTGAATTCAGCTGGTTATGAAAATGTTATTTTATATTTTTCAACTTCATACTTTGTTATAAATGACATCCCATTTTTGCTGGGATGATTCCAGGTTATGCCATCATTTCCTAGGCTGGCACCACCAACAGGGGCTTGGTTTGGATGTGGCCAATGGAGGTGCAGACCTAAGCAGGCATGCCAGTCCCCTCCCATACTGCTGATGTCTGGGAGCAAGCCAATTCTCAAGCTAAGGCTGGAGAACTAGTTTTGCTGGTTGTCTTTTCTATATTTAATATGCATAATGAAATATCTATGAGTTTCAAATTTTTACAGTTTTAATCATGATGTTGGATCTAATGTAATATAAGTGGCAATGCGATTGAGTTATGACCAGGAAACCACTAATGAAAAAACCTCTTTTGGCCGTGAGCTCTTTAGGTGACCTTAGTGCTACATAGCCCAAAGGGCCCCCATTAATATCAGATATGGGTGCACTCGAAATAGGATTCTTTGGCCATATAAAACTGAAAGAGTGGGGCAGCATATTTCCATTGGATATCTGAACTTTAAAAACATCAGGAACATGAGACCACAGTGTCCCAAGAACTTTTGGTCTTAGGAATTCAGTGAATACTTCCTCTGTTCCCATGCTTGTGCTCAACGTACAGCATTGATTAAAGGCATTCTCTACTTGGGAAACACCCAAACAGCCCAGATGCATCATAGATGCATGGATCAACATCCACTCTGAATTTTCTGAAATTCCTCTCACCTTCTTGTACCTAATGCATGACATTAGTTTTGCAAAATAAATAATCAAAGCTATTTAGATTTCTTTTACAAATACAGGTCCTAGATCTTTATAAAGCCAGGAAGGACAACTTGCTTATCTCTCAGATGCCATGAGGTGCATTTTTCATACATAAGACAAGCACTTGTCATAGTGCAGTATACATCAGCAGGGTCTTGGCCCCAGAACTACCCCAATCAAGCTCCAGCTCAAAGCCCCCCAATAGCACTCAGTCTCAAAAACTCTGGTGCAATGGCAGAAGATGTCCCAATATCAGACCAATAGCAGCTCTTCTCTATAGGCACCCAGGAAAATTCAGGTACATAAGAGAGACTCTCTAAGCCTGCTGTTCTTAGTAGATAGCTTCCATCTGAAACCATATCCCAGTCACCACAAACCCAGTGACACTGGACCCTTCAACTTCAAGATAGGCAGAGTATGATTTCTCTTCACCTATTATGCTTTCCTTCTCCTATTTAACCTTTCACATCCTCTTTTCAGCTCCTCTGCTTTTATTTTTTCCATTGCCAAACAGTCTGTCTTACTACAGTTGGCTCCTTCCCATTGTATCTTGGTCAGGGAATCCCTTCCAGCTTTCTCAAAGTCCATCGCTGTCTGTATCACTACACCTTCAAGTCCCATTTCAGGCAGCCCATCACCTCTTTCTTCTCTCAGGGTTTGTTTCTCCAGAGTACCCAAGTGAGAAGAACATAATTTTTTAAATTAAACAACTTTATTGCACAAAAGAAAGGAAGCAGTACATAGAACAATACAAAATACATAATAATTCCAATTTACAGTCACTTTCCAAAATTGTATAACAGATTTTTTTGAAGAACATAATTGAGATCCAACAATAATTTTAATTGGAAAGTTATCTTAAAATGACAGAACTACATAATAGGATTAGGTAAAATAGATTATTATATTTGGTTTCCGTAATACAGCTTCCAACTATTTTTGTTTTTATTGCTGACTAGGAAAAAGGCCCGTTGTGGAAATAAATACAA
>NW_015167563.1:285011-293057 GCF_001447785.1 Gekko japonicus
GGGGGGGAGGAACAGCAAACTGTTTAGAATGTTGGAGGCAAGCCTCAAGCAATGCAGCCAGCGGATAGGGACAGATTCTGAGTGACACACCAGGGCACCAACCAATTCCGGAGCATGTGGAATGTTCTAGAGAAGTGCCACCACCATTTGGCTTTTATATAAGAGAGATTGTTTTTTGTCTGTACCTTTTTACGACAATAAAGTTACTTTCTGGTTAAGTGCTTTATTTTCTGTCCTTCTCTTATTGCTCAGGGAATTGCTGTGTCCAAAAAGAGGAGTTGTGTTTACAGCAGACAGAAAGGATTTCAATTAGGTCCCGATCCTGTGTACAGATTGTACACTTATAGGGCACACTCTGATGCGCGTAGGCTTGCACAAGAACTGACTTGTGTTACATTAAGCAGACTTCTATCTCTCATCCTAAACATCCCATCAGCATTGCAATACAGGAATGATAAAAATGACTTTCATTACAAAATTGCCATTAGGATTACTGGATAATCTATGCTATGTGCTTTGAATGCTGAGAAAGTCAACTAGTTTACAGTCTGACTCTTGAATCTTGTTATCTGTGGTTCTAGAAGTGCCCCCTCCCCAATGTACACCACATTGCTTGGAAGACAGTCACAACACTGCTATTGGTCTAATTGGGTTGCAGTTAAACAATACAGGAGAAAATAAATATGGTTTTAATTGTGCCACCAGCAACGCCACAAAAGGGAAAAAAGCAGATTAACGCAGTCAATCTGGTCCATGGGGTCGCAAAGAGTCGGACTCGACTGTGCGACTGAACAACAACAAAAACTGTGTTTTGATACTCCTACACTCTACACTGAAGCAATAAAGCTCAGTAAATATGTACAGCTCTGAAATCCAGCCTGGATTTTTAAAAAAGTAAACAAGTGTGCTATAGAATAGATAACTACAAATCAGGTTGGAAGATAACACTTGAAAAAAAAAACAGTCATGGAAAACATTATCCCCATGACTACTGGTCTCTCCTCCCAGCTGCCTCCTTATTGGTTTCCCTCTCCTCTCAGACTCCAGAGCTCGCTTTATTTCTCCGTCTCTCAGCAGTGGCTCTTCAGTGTGGTGGCTTCAGTTCCCAGTGGGAAATGTCACTCAATCAGTTTGCTTCAGAAGGCAGTGAACTGAATAGACTTCATATATAGTTTTAGTAAGAGAGATGATTCACTTCTGATCCCTTTGGACACAAAATATAAGTCTCTTGATTTTTGCCAGTATTTAGTATGAAAAAGAAAAGAAGACCATTCAAAACAAGGGAGTGGAAATGTTATTTGAAATTTCCAAAAGGTAAGATGTTGGCATATTCATAATCAGATTATCGTTTGTTTGTTTTCTTTCCTTTACTTGCCTTGTGAGCAGCTGCTGGGATCCAGTTCCTCCCTCTCTGTGCAAGTGGAAAGTGCTTCCACATGTGCTTAGGGGAAAGGACATTTCCTTTCCATGGGAGAGACTTGCATCTCATGGTGCACCACTCTAGAGGACTGCTGCCTTTGAGGTGCTGTTAGGGGATACTGCTGGAAGGGGGAGCTGAACCCCCCCCCCCATACACACATATAAACACAACATTGTATGCTGCTTTGGATCCCAGCCACTGCAGAATCTTATGGATTTATATTTCAAAGTATCAGTTTCTCTAGATTGTTTAGGAAACAAGTAAGACTGGATAGAGATAGAGAATTTATGATCCAAATCTGATGTTCCTGTGAAGACGTATTTTATCTGTGGTCTTATTAAGGATTCTTCAGCATCTCTGTGAATGAAAACTATAGGCTGAATCAATTTGCAATGCAATTGTGATTAAAAATCTTTTCTCCAAGTGACTGTTTATGGAAACGAAACATTTATGAATGTATTATTTGTAAGGGAAGGAATTTGTTGTACAGTATGACATGGGTAAATTTTGTAAGTAAACACAATTGAAAAATACATTGTCAACATACGCCTGAACTTGGAATAATGGTGTTAATTGTTTTTCACAAATATGAACTATGTACTAGAATGCAGATGGGTCAGGTTGTATAGTACAATTGTTTAGGTATAAGAGAAAAATAAGGGGGGAGATGGTGCCACTGACCTTTGAAAAATGACATTGCAGGAAGGCTTTTGCTTGCCCCACTATCCTAGGGCACCTTTTCATTTTATTTTGTGGCAATCATATAATTAGCACTCAGAACAGTTGTAGCTTTTTTTACAGTAATAGTTAACTTCTATTGAGTTCTGTGGAGCCAGAATTTCAAAATTGCAAACTCCAGTCTCACTGATGTTCCATTCCAGTGCTAAAAATGTTTTGGACTGCAACTTTTGGACATAGGAAATCTTATGCCTGTTTAAATCACATTTCCCTCCATGTTTCATCTTGCAAAGTACAAGAAAGAAAGACAAAATTCATGTAGCAAGAGAGACAGCTGCTAGAAATATAAGAAAAAATGCTGCCTAAGGGGAAGAAACTGGAAATAATAACAACCTCCGCTTCAATGCCAGCAAAATGACTGAAACCAGGAGGGTTTGTCTACATGATTTCTACCATAAGAAACAATTATAATGAAGGAAAACAAACTGTTCAAAACATTTCATATATCTTTTGAACTGGTTTGTTTAATAAAAACATGCCATAAACAACTGCATTTATTTAAATGAGATGTAAATTTCATAACTGTGTACTGGATTGTGGCCTCACTATTTTGTACTTATCTTTAATAATAGCCACCGCTACTTTGTTATAGATAAATATGAACACATCAAGCTGCTTTATACCGAATCTGTCCCTTGGTCCATCAAGGCCAGTATTGTCTAATCAGACTGACAGCAGTTCTCCAGGGTCTTAGGCAGAGGTCTTTCACATCATTTACTCCAGATCCTTTGAACTGGAGGTGCCAGGGGTTGAACCTGAGACCTTCTGCATGCCAAGCAGATGCTCTACCAACTGAGCCACAGCCCCTCCCCTAATATAGATAAATAGTTATTACATTTTCCAGCTCTTGTAGAAACCCCCAACAAAGCCACTGTCTACCTGCATATTTGAACTGGTTTACTTTTTTAAGATTTGCAGTTGACTTGATGCAGAGCACTGAGTGTTGGTTACATTTAACCCATGGTGGATGATTACATAATATAACATATAGGCTCACATGCAAAGTAGGATAAGAACGTTTCCATTAAGGTAGGAGATTTTCTTCTCTTCCTTCCTCTGGCATCCACCTGCATGCGCATGGACACTCATAATGAAAAAAAATCCTCCCAAAGTTTAAGGGACTCTCCAGAGGATTGGGGCAGGGGGTGAAAAGCTGCAATGAACTCTTATCTGTGGATGCACCAAAGTATCTTTAAAAAAAGGGAAGAGGAGAGTAGATCTACACCATTGAAAATAATACTTTTATAATAAAGTAATACAGAAGAACCCAAACTATGACAATTCCCCTAATATGATGAATCTTACATTTGGAGCAGAGAAACCATGTGTAGGGGTGCTTAACCTTTTCTCTTGAAAAGTACTGAGACTTACTAGCGATTTCAGCTCTCATACTTTATTTCAGCTCAGAACAAGACAAAAACTATCGGCTCACAGGCCGGTTTATAAAGGCAAACAACCCACACCGCAAACACACCCCTACAACAGTCATAGGCTATTTACAGTGGCCGAGAGTTCCACAGGCTCTCGGCCTGGAGCCTAGCCCTCCGATTGGAGCGGGCTAGGATCCGCTTGGACCATTGTTCCTGAGAGTGAAGCTCAGCCACTTCGCATGACCACGTGGTGACCTAGCCATGCATGTGGTCGGAGCTGGATACATTGCACCCCTCCCCCCTTGGTCCAAAAGACACCCCCACACAAAGTCCTGTAGATAGGTGGGCACTTTCCTAGTCCACGTTGAGCGGCGAGGTACCGGGACCGGGGTGGGAGGTGACATCGTTGCACTCGGCTGAGAGCTGGTCAGTGTTGGTGACTATGGTTCCAATTGCGTGGCTTCCCTAGGAGCGGCCGCACTGTCGGTAGGTGGATTGGGGGAAGATAGGCCGGACGCCTCATCTGGCAGGGTAAGGTTGTCTGATAGCCGAGGTGTAGTGGCTGCTTCCGGGGTGTCCGGGTTCTCGAAGTCCGCCAGGTTGGGAAATGAGCACCTGATGGCCGGCTGCCGGAGCCTGGCCAAGAACTCGTAAGCAGACTCGTCTAGACCCTGGACCTGCGCAAAGAAGTCAATGCACTCCGCAAACTTTGTGGGCTTTGGTGAAAGGTGGTCGGACAGCGCTTTCACCAACACCATATAGGTCTCGTCCTTGGTCTGCTTAGGCACAATTAGGTGTCTATGATGGTGTCTATGCCACAGGACCGGAGGAGGTGGGCCTTCTTCTTACCTGGGTGTACAATGTCGTGGCAGTCAAAGTAGCTCTCCAGGATCTCGAGCCATGTCTCCCACTGTGCAGGGCGGGAGATGTCAAAGGCGGTGATGCTTTCCTGGGAGGTAGCCATCGTACTTCTTCCACGGGGTGGGTGAAGCTCAGGAGCGGAGGCAGCTGCAGCGAGGCATGGAGCGCTGCTGCTCTTAGAGTCAGCAGGGTGAGGTATGGAGCAAGGAGCAGTGCGGTGAGCAGCAACCGGGGCACGAGGCGGTGCGGCAGTCTCGGTGCTGGGACTTGATGCGATGCTCGAAACTTCGTCCTGGTCGTTGTTCATGGGAGGTAGAATCCTACCTTTGTCGCCAGTGAAAAGTACTGAGACTTACTAGCGATTTCAGCTCTCATACTTTATTTCAGCTCAGAACAAGACAAAAACTACCGGCTCGCAGGCCAGTTTATAAAGGCAACCCACACCGCAAACAGTTTATAAAGGCAACCCACACCGCAACACACCCCTACAACAGTCATAGGCTATTTACAGTGGCCGAGAGTTCCGCAGGCTCTCGGCCTGGATCCTAGCCCTCCAGTGGAGCGGGCTAGGATCCGCTTGTCCCATTGTTCCTGAGAGTGAAGCTCAGCCACTTTGCATGACCCCTTGGCGACCTAGCCGTGCACGCGGTCAGAGCTGGATACATTACACTCTGTACCTTCAATCCAAGTTGCCCTCCCCCAAGGCCCCCCCATGGATTTATAAATGGAAGAAGTGGCAGGTAGGTAAATATTTATGCTCCTCCCTGCAGATTTTCCACTTGCACCTTCTTGAATTTGCAATTCCATACGAAAAGAAATAATCAGACTTTTATAGATGTGAAAAATATTCCCTGGAAACAGTGTACAGAGAAGTACCACTAGCGGTTCCAGTGTTTTATTTCCATTAAGTTTCAAGAGGAATTTGCACTGTAAAATAGGAGATAATTACAAATAAAATAGGAGATAATAGGAGATAATTATCTTAGAAGTGGTGCAGAACTGGAAATGAAACATTGTAGCTAAAACTATACAATGAGTCCTCTCTCAAAGGCCAAAACAACTCTAGGAATCCATGGTGGAAATTTGCCCCCAACATCGGTAGCAGTGTTACAGTAGAGCTATGCTGTACACTGAATTGGTTTGAAGCTGAGTTAATTTCACTTCTTCCAGCTGATAAAAATCTATATTTACAGGCATGGGCCTGTAAGATTGAGAGGAGATTGGGAAAGGCTCAGCGTGGCTATCATTGTGGGAGGGAAGAAAGGGGGGTGAATGGTGATAATACCAATGCCAGTAGGATCGGGTTGACAACTTCCAGTTGGGGTCTGGAGATCTCCTGGAATTATAACTGATCTTCATTCAAAAGATGAAAAGTACTGAGACTTACTAGTGATTTCAGCTCTCATACTTTATTTCAGCTCAGAACAAGACAAGAGTCACCAGCTCGCAGGCTGGTTTATATGTGCATAACCCCGCACCCCAAAACACACCCACAGACAAGTGATTGGCTATTTACAGTGGCCGAGAGTTCCATAGGTTCTCAGCCAGGAGCCTAGCCTGCCGATAGAAGTACCACTAGCGGTTCCAGTGTTTTATTTCCATTAAGTTTCAAGAGGAATTTGCACTGTAAAATAGGAGATAATTACTTATAAAATAGGAGATAATAGAAGATAATTATCTTAGAAGTAATGCAGAAGTGGAAATGAAACATTGTAGCTAAAACTACATGGTGGGTGATACAACATAACAATCTTTTCCTCTCTCTCAGTACTACCTAAATGAGTTCAGTTTAGATTGCTTCTACCCACATTAGAATTTTTCCACCCACATGTTCTGCTCCATTTTCCTCTCAAACTGAAGTTGTTATTTTCAGAGTATTCACACAATGTCTTTTCCCATTTCACCACTTCCCAAGGTTTCTCCTGCTTTGCTCTGATGTGTCCCAGACCTGCTGTGGTATACTCCTTCTGAAAGATCACAGTCCAATCAGAGTTGCATGCCATGCGGATGGAAAAGTGCCAGGTTTTGAAACTCCCACCCACATTAGCATCATTTTGCTGGCATTATCGCCTTGTGACTGCCATCCACACACACACACACACACACACTCACCATTAGAGGACCATGCATGTAGGTTTCTTTATAGCAGAATCAGTAGATTCTGATGAGTAGCCATGTTAGTCTGTCTGTACCAGTAGAAAAGTCCAGTACCCACACACACACACACACTCACCATTAGAGGACGTTCTGCTAACTTCTTAAAAAGTCAGTAGTTGCTATAACAAATACTGATTTTTTTCAGCCAACACAAAGTCCTCTGGTGGCACGAGGAAGAGGAATGGAGACTATGAGGGATGGCCAAGAAAAGTACATATGGAGGGTCCATTGCTGCTGCAAATGCATTTGTATTTGTAGCCACAATGACTGCATGGTGATAAAATCATTGCCATGTGGAAGCAGCCAGAGTTTGTGGCACATCCTGATTTCTATATTAAGATGACAACTGCAGGCTTTGGGCTTTCCCACCATGCCATAAAACAGTGTTTTCCACACTCCCTTTTTGGTTTTTTGTACTGAATATCCAGCATGATGAGGTTAATGAGAGTTCAGTGAGCACACTCGTTGTGATGCACAGGGTGTTGTGATTCATTCATTGTTCTTAATAAAACATATGACACAACATTTGCTTTTTGTCTGCAAAACATGGAGACATGTAACCTTAATCCCCTACAGAAGTCTGACAGCATTGCCCTCCTATTTTAAAATCGCAGTCAAGAAGGGAATCAGCAAGTGTAACAGCTGGACTTATGTTTTTATCATTGGCTAACTGGCATAGCTAAATGTCTATGAGCACTAACTTGTGTTGGAAAAATAAGCATTCAGCAAGAAATTGCAATTAGATAAATAGGTACCGCTTCAGTAGGAAGGTAACAGCATTCCGTGCGCCTCGGCATTAAGTCATGCCAGCTACATGACCACAGAAAAGTCTTTGGAAAACGCTGGCTCTTCGGCTTGGAAATGGAGATGAACACCGCCCCCTAGAGTCAGATTCGACTGGTTTTTGAGCAAGGGAAACTTTTACCTTTAAACTAAGCATACCCAAAATGGTGGTATCCCTGCCCTACTTTTCCAGCTCTTTTTGGAGCCCTGAGCAGTTACTGCTGAAAGCTGCAGGACTATATCAGAATGAGAGAAGTGTTTGCAATGCAATGCAATGTGGGAGCCACACATGGCTAACTTTTTAAGATCCCTTGTCATGGACTAATATGTATTGCATCCCCAAAGTCAACATTGTTGGGACGACAGCTTTGTCAAATTATTGTTATGAAGTTGCACTCTGATAATCATGTGGGATAAGTCTATGCAATGTGACAATAGAATGGTAATGTATCTTAATGATGAATAGATATCTCCTCAACGGGGCTTAAGTGTCACAAGAAGGCTCTGACCAAGTATTCATTGGGACTCGGAAGAGGTGGTCCCTCTCTCCCAGCAGATGATGTTTTATATGAAAAGAAAGTGTAGTTTAGAGGCTGGAAGAGACAGAAAGAGAGACCGACAGTCACTGCTGTGAGTAGGTTGAAGCAAGATCTCTCTCTCTCTCTCTCTCTCTCTCTCTCTCTCTCTCTCTCTCTCTCTCTCTCGCTCTCACGCGAC
>NW_015167563.1:293112-339304 GCF_001447785.1 Gekko japonicus
GGGGGTGGGTCGGGGTCGTCCCCGGGACATCTACCCACGTTAGAATGTTTCCACCCACATGTTCTGCTCCATTTTCCTCTCAAACTGAAGTTGTTATTTTCAGAGCATTCACACAATGTCTTTTCCCATTTCACCACTTCCCAAGGTTTCTCCTGCTTTGCTCTGATGTGTCCCAGACCTGCTGTGGTATACTCCTTCTGAAAGATCACAGTCCAATCAGAGTTGCATGCCATGCGGATGGAAAAGTGCCAGGTTTTGAAACTCCCACCCACATTAGCATCATTTTGCTGGCATTATCGCCTTGTGACTGCCATCCACACACACACACACACACACACTCACCATTAGAGGACGTTCTGCTAACTTCTTAAAAAGTCAGTAGTTGCTATAACAAATACTGATTTTTTTCAGCCAACACAAAGTCCTCTGGTGGCACGAGGAAGAGGAATGGAGACTATGACGGATGGCCAAGAAAAGTACATATGGAGGGTCCATTGCTGCTGCAAATGCATTTGTATTTGTAGCCACAATGACTGCATGGTGATAAAATCATTGCCATGTGGAAGCAGCCAGAGTTTGTGGCACATCCTGATTTCTATATTAAGATGACAACTGCAGGCTTTGGGCTTTCCCACCATGCCATAAAACAGTGTTTTCCACACTCCCTTTTTGGTTTTTTGTACTGAATATCCAGCATGATGAGGTTAATGAGAGTTCAGTGAGCACACTCGTTGTGATGCACAGGGTGTTGTGATTCATTCATTGTTCTTAATAAAATATATGACACAACAATTGCTTTTTGTCTGCAAAACATGGAGACATGTAACCTTAATCCCCTACAGAAGTCTGACAGCATTGCCCTCCTATTTTAAAATCGCAGTCAAGAAGGGAATCAGCAAGTGTAACAGCTGGACTTATGTTTTTATCATTGGCTAACTGGCATAGCTAAATGTCTATGAGCACTAACTTGTGTTGGAAAAATAAGCATTCAGCAAGAAATTGCAAGTAGATAAATAGGAACCGCTTCAGTAGGAAGGTAACAGCATTCCGTGCGCCTCGGCATTAAGTCATGCCAGCTACATGACCACAGAAAAGTCTTTGGAAAACGCTGGCTCTTCGGCTTGGAAATGGAGATGAACACCGCCCCCTAGAGTCAGATTCGACTGGTTTTTGAGCAAGGGAAACTTTTACCTTTAAACTAAGCATACCCAAAATGGTGGTATCCCTGCCCTACTTTTCCAGCTCTTTTTGGAGCCCTGAGCAGTTACTGCTGAAAGCTGCAGGACTATATCAGAATGAGAGAAGTGTTTGCAATGCAATGCAATGTGGGAGCCACACATGGCTAACTTTTTAAGATCCCTTGTCATGGACTAATATGTATTGCATCCCCAAAGTCAACATTGTTGGGACGACAGCTTTGTCAAATTATTGTTATGAAGTTGCACTCTGATAATCATGTGGGATAAGTCTATGCAATGTGACAATAGAATGGTAATGTATCTTAATGATGAATAGATATCTCCTCAACGGGGCTTAAGTGTCACAAGAAGGCTCTGACCAAGTATTCATTGGGACTCGGAAGAGGTGGTCCCTCTCTCCCAGCAGATGATGTTTTATATGAAAAGAAAGTGTAGTTTAGAGGCTGGAAGAGACAGAAAGAGAGACCGACAGTCACTGCTGTGAGTAGGTTGAAGCAAGATCTCTCTCTCTCTCTCTCTCTCTCTCTCTCTCTCTCTCTCTCTCTCTCTCTCTCGCTCTCACGCGACAGCATATCTTCTGCTCTGCAGGAGTACCTCAGTTGCATCCACTTATTATTTACCTATATCTTTCTAACTGAAGCAAAACCTAATAACTGTTGGAAATATTAAAAGAGTGTAGGCTCATTCTTTCATATGTGGTGGATGTGTGATAGAGTTAAAAAATATTGGTCTTGGATCCATGAAATGCTGCAAAAAATGTTAGAATGTACCATACCTTTTACACCTGAATTATTATTATTGAATATAAAACCAGAAACACGTAAAATCCAGGACTTTTATTATACATGTATTGACTACTGCAAGAATATTATATGCAAAATTTTGGAGGAAAGACAAAATACCCTCAAAAGAAGAAATGTTAGACAAAACTCTTGAAACTGCTGAGATGGATAAATTGACTTTATTTTTGAGAGGGCAAGAAGAAGGGAGATTTCAGAATACATGGTCAAGATTTTATAAATAGCTGGAAGAATACAATAAATGAACAGTAAAGTCTTACAATATTATATTTTTGATAATCTAGAATTTTGTTTGAAATATAATGCAGTAAACATAGATTGAATATGTGGTGATTAAAAACGATTTATACATTTATTATAAAGTAGGAGGTATTGTAATAGATATAACTGGAAACTCTTTGTAACCCCCATTTTATGTCTTTTCTGTTTGTTTGTCTGATGTGTTTGTTGTAAAAATAAAAATGTTATATAAAAATATATATGAAGCAAAACACTACCAAAAGCCATCAGTGGTGGACCTACAATTTTGGGATCCTGAAGCTTGAACTGTTATAGGGACCCCTTCTCTATCCGGGAGCACATCCAGCCAGTGCTAAAGGCATTGCACTGGCTGCCTATAGCATACTGGATTCGTTTCAAGGTGCTGGTTCTTACCTTTAAAGCCCCAGGGTCCTACATACCTGAGGAACCACCTTTCCTCATATATACCCCAGAGAGCACTGCAATCAGGGGAACAGGACAGGCTGGCCCTCCCGAGTCTCAAGGACACCAGGCTATCAATAACCAGGGCCAGGGCTTTTTTGGTGGTGGCTCCACTATGGTGGAATGAGCTCCCAGAAGAGACCAGGGCCCTGCGGGATCTTTTGCAGTTCCGCAACGCCTGTAAAATGGAGCTCTTCCACCAGGCTTTTGGAGCTGCCGCCACCACTAACCACTGACAACTGATGGTTCAAAGTGGGAGAGCCCGGTTTTCCTGGGATTCAACCTATAGCCTGAGATAGCTGCCTAAGTTGATCTAAAAGAGCAAGAGCCGAATGTGAATAAAGAGCCCGAGTAATAACAACCGCTGTGAATTATTTGATATTGATACTAGCATTTTAATAGGTTTTAATACGAATAGTCAGAATTGTTTTAATATTAATATGTTGTTACAGTATTTTATTGTAATTTTACTGTAATTCTATGCTGTTTTGTAAGCTGCCCTGAGACGGCCCTGGCCAGGAGGATGGGGTAGAAATTGAATCAATCAAATCAAACAGGCAATAGTAGGGCAACATCCAACAAGGTCCAAAGGGCCTTGCTGCCTTTGCAAGGACCTCAAGGCCCAAATGGCAGAGAACGGGGTGGTGGGGTGGAGCCCTTGAAAATGGCCCAAAATGTAGGCTATGAATAGATTCTGGCAAGCTCAGCAAGCCCATACACCTGGGGGTTCAGGTGCTGCAAGCCCCTGAGAAAATTTTGAAATTTGACCAAATACAGGGACATTTTGAAGCCATATGAAATGGGTATTAGAGCATATTCTAAGGTCAATATTAAATACTTCAACCCATTGGCTTATGATTCTGTCGCTAAAATAGCCTGATTTTAATAACAAATGCTTTTTAAAAACTCCATCAATTTTGTTGAAAAAGTCACTTATTTTTTTAAAAAGTCGCTTCAGGGCCCCTCCAAGATTAGGCACTCTGAAGCTTAAGCTTCATTTGTTTCATGGTAGATCCACCCCTGAAAGCCATATATTTTGAGTTCTCTCTGTAAGGAACTAACCCAGGTCAACAGTGCCCCTGGAACTCTCACTGTCAAGTGAGGTGCACATACTGTTATGCTTGTCCATGCTTGCAGATTCATTTGCGAAAGAAAAGTGCTATGAATAGAAATCTGAGAGTTGCAGCAAAAACAACAGAGTCTTGTCACATCTTAAATAGTGACAAAGTGGGCCCCACTGCACAAAAGCTTATGTGTACATGGGGAAAACATGGGTACAAATTATTATCCATTTAATTTGTTTTTTCCTGTTATATTTCTACAGCTTGTTTCCAAACTTTGGCTTTATCTTGTAACAGAAGTATACTTATTGATAGAGGTGAAGAACAACTCATCCAGGCATGTGTTTCAGTGTCCATTCATTAATGGACTAAGGTGAGGTATATTTAGGATATTTAACGTGGGGAAGGGAAGCAAGTCATCAGCAACTCATTCTCTTGCTTATGGCTAGGGTCAGGCTGGTCTTCTACTTGCCATTGTGTTCTTGGAATAAGGTTGCCAAGTTGATCTTCACTGGGAGTGGGGGGCTCCCGGCTGGTGTCTGGCGCGCGCGCAAAGGACGCCAGGCACGCTGGGGGCGGGGGCACGGCCGTACAAGGGAAAACCATAGAGTTTTCCCTTGGATGGCTGTGGCCCCGCCCCCAGCGTGCCCGGCGTGGTCGCGTCACTTCCGGGTGACGCGCACGTCGGGGTGGAGTTCCCCCCGGGGCCCGATCCGGCGGCGCTGGGGAACGGGCCTCTGGGGCGGGGGTTTCCCCACCCCCTGGGGGGACTTGGGATCCTTATCTTGGAAAGGTTTTTGCACCAGTGACTTTGATTTATATGCTAGTTGCATATTGTGTTTAGAATATGGATGCTGTTCATAAGGATTGAAATAATAGAGGGGAAAGAAGCATGGCACTGGAATGTATCCAAAGCATATGACTTAGGAAGAAAGTTCTATTGAATTCATTGGGACTTACTTTTGAGTAAGCTTGCTTGAAAACTAGGGTGCTCGAGATTTAGATCAGCTGTTCAGCATACACATCAGGGCTTTCATGCGCAGTGTTCCCTGTGACTATCCACTTAATGTCCAAGGTCACTCTATACGTGCATACCCATTGCCAGGAGATCCTGCTTACATGGAGCTCTGCGTTTTGAAGCTCTGGGGAAAAGCTGTATTTGGGGTAACTTATGTCTTTTTTAAGTTATGCTTTAAGCATAATTTTACAATTTTTGAAAATCTTTACTTTGTAACTTGTGTTTCTCCTAACCAGTTGTTCTAAAAGTACCAAATTCCCGGGGGGGGGGGAGTATAGTTCCAAAAGCATAATACTAAAGCAGTTGTATAAAAGAGCTTTCCTTCCCCTCCCTTGTATTTTCAGAATTCATCCATGATCAGATCTCCCCAAGAAGCAGCTCATAAAGAAGAATTTTATTTTTTTAAGTACACCTGCTGCTGAGCTACTCCAAGAAAATAATTAAATCAAAGGAGTTTTTAAAAAAATAAAAAACCAGCTTCCAAGCTACAATTATGTCTCCAGTTTCAGAGCTGTTTCATGATTGGTAAAACTATTCAACAGCCCAGCATGAATCTGTCTACTGCAAACAGCAGTACATCACAGTTACAGCACTTTGAATCCTGCCCGTCGTCCTTTTCTGCAGTCTTCTTGCTCATCACAGCTTATGCTGTAGTGATATTGGTGGGGATTTTTGGCAACCTGTGCCTGATTATCATCATCAGAAAACAGAAAGAAAGCCAAAACGTTACCAACATTTTGATTGCCAATCTCTCCTTATCCGATGTCTTCATTTGCGTCATCTGCATCCCTTTCAATGCTTCGTACACTCTGATGGACTATTGGGTCTTTGGAGAGGCCATGTGTAAAATAACTAGCTTTGTACAAAGTATGTCTGTCACTGCCTCCACATTCTCACTTATATTAATTGCTGTTGAGAGGTACCAGCTAATAGTGAACCCACGTGGCTGGAAGCCCAACATTTCCCATGCATACTGGGGAATTGTCTTCATTTGGGGGTTCTCTATGATCATATCAATTCCCTTTTATGTATTCCTGCAAGTTACTGATGAACCCCTGAAAAACCTTTCTTCCCACACCGATGTCTTTATGAACAAGGTTGTCTGCGTTGAAGTGTGGCCGTCTGTTGAAGAGCGACGTGTGTTTACCACAACCATGTTGATTTTCCAGTACTTCTTCCCGCTGGGGTTCATTTTTGTCTGTTATCTCAAGATATTTGTGTGCCTTCAAAAGAGGCATGGTAAAGTAGATAAGATAAGGGAGAAAGAGAGCAGGATAAATGAGAGCAAAAGAATTAATATTATGCTCTTTTCTATTGTTGTGACCTTTGCAGCATGCTGGTTACCTCTGAACATATTTAACATTTTGTTTGACTGGAACCATGAGGCACTGATGAGTTGCCACCATAACGTGGTCTTTATCTTGTGCCACCTGGTTGCCATGATGGCAACATGCATCAATCCGGTGTTTTATGGGTTACTAAACAAAAATTTTCAAAAGGATTTAGTCATTCTGCTTCACAACTTTAGATGCTTTGCATCTCAAGAGTTATATGAAAACATTGCCCTTTCAACTCTGAACACTGATGTGTCAAAGGGATCCCTGAAACTGAACAACATGCCTGCAAATATCTGAAAACAGGCAACTTTCCAACGTTTACTTATCTGTCTAGGACATTTGTATTGCTTGTATTGTGGTGGTTTTAGTCATGTTGCTTGAAGCTTGAAATATCTTGCAGAGGAGTAAAATAAAAATTAATATTTCATTAGCCTAGCAATTTAAGTTCCTAGCAAGAGTTTCTTATGCTGCCAGACACTGCTGCCTCTAAACTGTGGAGTCCTGTGAGCAAAAATTCTACTTTGTGAGCTACTGGTATCAAAGTTGTGAGCAGCTGATTTGGCCACTGCATAAATTAGTTTGCCCTGGAGCCTTCCTTCCTGAGCTAAGGCAAAAATGTGTGAGCCAGAGGCTAAAAAACTGTGAGCTAGCTCACTCTAACTCAGCTTAAAGGGAACACTGCTGCCAGACTATAGTGTATCAAAGCTAAACTGGACTGGTTTATTGTTAAGCAGAGTTATGTTCTTCTGTACACATTGGGTTGGATTTAGACTAAATTGAAAATTGCCACTAATTCCCCCTCCTTCCTGCAGACCCTCCTCGTGTCATTCCTCAAGGTTCCCTGTCCCCAGAGGTAATATTTGGTGGAGATCAGTGGGCTGCAATAGCAGGGGGGGAGGCAGGAAGGATCCAATCCACGATTGGAAAACTTAGTCTGGATTGACTCAATGGATTTAGAATGGTGTAACTCTGCTTTGGTGGGGGTACCTTGTTAGCTGGAGGGTGATGTGTGGGTGATAGAGTGGGGCGTATATTTAACATACCCTACAGCATGGCATGAAGGCAGATGATGTGCTGAAGCTCTGTGCTCCAGGGTCTGGGTCTCATCACTGCCTAACTGGGTGACTTCACAAAGACCTTATGTATTCTATCTTGAGCTCTGTGGAAGAAAGGCAGAATATAGATGTAACTCAGAGATTAATCCTTCTCCTGGTCTGCCAGAATTATTACCTCTGACAAAGCCTTGTTCCACCCTGAAGTTATACTATTAGCTAGCATCTTAAACAATGGCTTTTTAATTCTTTTCCAAATTCAAACATGTCCCTATGAGAGTCCTTATATAAATTCCTACCTTAAATATTCTCCCTGATCACCTATTCAATTTTGGGCCAAACTGCATGGTCCTCTTCCATTCCTAACCTTTGCTTTTAAATGGTAACGTGTAGCTTCTTATCTCAAAGAGGCAGTGAATCTGTCTGCCTACATACCTACCTATCTAGTACAATTTTATCCTTCCTTCAAGGTGCTTAGGGTGGCATATATGGTTATCCTTTCCCCTTTTTGTTCTCACAGCAACCCTGTGAGGTACATTAGGCTGACACGGAGAGAGAGAGTAGCCCAAGATTACCCAACAAGCTTCATGGAAGAGTCAGGATCTCTTCCAGGTCTTAGTGCAACACTCCGACCTTGACACCACACTGGTCAACTGCTGTCTGTTGCTTCACCTACAAATATGTAGATCTGACTGGCAAATGGTGAAGTTGTTATTCTGTCACTCTAGAAGAGGCAAGTAGCAGAGCAGCCTGGTAAAATGGGGAGGGGAGAAGGAACACAACCATTTACTTAACTACAACAAATGCTTCAATTACAACAATTAAGGTATTTCCTGAGGGCAGTTAAAGTTGCTCAGGATAATGGACTGAAGTGGTTCACTAGATTAGACTTTCCTATTGTGGCCATTTCTTGAAGCATTCCTGTCCACTTCAGCCAAATTAGCTCAGATAAGGGCATTTCAACGAGCATTTTCTCTTATTTATCATTGGCAGTTTATTTTCCATTATTGATCTCAAATTGGCAAGTCTATGGCTTCTCAGATTTTCACTGACTTGTGGTTAGAAACACAATTTCAGAAGCCCATACCAAAGAAGTAAGGTAGATGCTTCTCATACGCACATGCTCAAATTTAAGAAGCACATTTTCAGACATTACTACACCTTGCCTTAAGTATGGCTGAATCAGATATGTACCAGCTGTCATGCTGGTGTCTCAGAAGTGACTGGAGCCTAGGGTTGCCAGATCTGGGTTGGGAAGTACCTGGAGATTTGGGGGGGGGGGGTTGGGGAGGGTAGGGACTTCAGTGGGGGAGGGCATAATGCCATAGAATCCATCTTCCAAAGCAGCCATTTTCTCCAAGTAAACTGATCTCTGCCATCTGGAGATCAGCTGTAATAGCGGGAGATCTCCAACCACCACCAGGAGGTTGGCAACCCCACTGGAGCTGTATCTGGACTATGCTCATGGATGAATGATTTCAGTTAAATGAAACATCCACAGACATCTACAGACATGAAAGTCCTGATCAATGGAATCGTGAGGGTGGCACTTCTTGAGCTGATCACTGATCACTTTTTGAGCTGATCTCTGGTGTGCTGAGGATAGCACTGCAGTGATGAGAGTGATACTTTTTGAGTTGCCACTGCGCTCAGATGAGGCATTTTTGAATGGACAGATCTTGCAGAGATCTTTATTCAAGCGGTACTTCAAGGCATGTATCAAAACTAACAGCCAGTAAGTTAAAAGTCAGTTTCTGGGACCAAAATAGCAGTCAGAAAGTTAAAAGCCAGTTTCTGTCTTCTCCAGGACCAATCTGTTATTTAGACAATAGTGTGGGGACTGGAACTGCCTTTTATCACGAGTTGACCTTCTCATGGTAGTGGTAGTACCCTCTAGATGTCAGTGCATCACAGTACTGCATTATGAACTTCTACCAGTGCCAAGACCACTGTGCTTGCTCCCACACTGGTCCCAGTGTATGTAATGTCTGCCCTTCAGGGTACCTCTGATGGCATCAAGTGATTCCAAGTGAATGGAAACCAGCATCGAGGAGGCAGATCCCCACCCCACCCCCGCCACCAAGGAGGTTTTAGTTTTTGTCTCTGCCTTGTTGATATTTTAGTTCCTCTTCTGACTGTTGTTTATAGCAAGTAGGGTTGCAAGCTTTAATCACAATCAGTAGATTAATCAACTTGAGCTTTAATTGCTCCACCTTCCCATCGGTAATTAATTACTAAGGCTGGGAACAAGTAAAGACTCTTGAAGGGCATATGAGCAGTAAGACACAGGGAAGGGGAAACAAACTTGACCCAAAAACAGGAATCAAGCACCACAAGGGTAAGAAAGAAGTCTAATAAAGGGCCAATATTAAAAACCTAGTTGAAACTTATAATATACAAAAATACATGCATTTATTAACAGTTAAAAACATATAAGGGCCCAATGAAAGCTTCATTAAAAAGTAAAGGTGGCCTAAACACAAGGGCCAATACACATGACCTGACCAGTGTTCCCTCTAAGCTGAGTTAGTGTGAGCTAACTCAGTTTTTTAGCCTCCGGCTCACACATTCTTGTCTTAGCTCAGGAAGGATGGCTCCAGAGCAAACTGATTTATGCAGTAGCCAAATTGCTGGCACACAACTTTAATGCCAGTCGCTCACAAAGCAGAATTTTTGCTCACAAGACTCCGCAGCTTAGAGGGAGCATTGGACCTGACGCATTTCTGCCCTATTGGGGCCTTCTTCAGTGGTCAAACAATACTGAGATACACGTAACTTTAATACATATTACAATAAGATAACCAATAAGTGACTATTGGACCAAGAAAAGGAAGGCTATAGAAAAAAGATAAAAAGAATATTGAATATGAATAATCAATTATTTTTTTTACTTACAGTGTAGTAAAAATGGCTATATTACTTACTTAAGCAGCAAGATCTAAAGACACAAGTCAAAGATATCTGTGAGGCCTCAAAACATGAAAGTCATGTGTCTGGTGCCAAATGCACAATTGCTGAATTACAACATCTAAAAGATAAAATATATTTAAAAGGCTAATGGAGTAAATAAAAGCCAATATAATAGCAAAGATAAAAAATCAATAATATACAAATTACCTTCCAATTTAGGTCCAGAAAGCACCTGTGTGGCTGTCTAAGTCAGAGCTAGAGTGTCCTCAAGCAAATAGCAGTGTGGTGTGGTTAACCTTTATAGTTTGGTGCTGGATGATGCAATCCTAGTAAAATGCTTCTGAAGAAGGCCCCAATAGATCAGAAATGCATCAGGTCATGTGTATTGGCCCTTGTGTTTAGGTCACCTTTACTTTTTTATGAAGCTTTCATTGGGCCCTTATATGTTTTTAACTGTTTTTCTAATAAATGCATGTATTTTTGTATATTATAAGTTTCAACTAGGTTTTTAATATTGGCCCTTTATTAGATTTCTTTCTTACCCTTGTGGGCATATGAGCAGGCCAGCCAAATATGCTAGCTTCCTTCTTTTCATTAATGCAGTGGTTCTTAAAGTGAGGGCCAGGACCCCGGAGTTGGTCACTACTATCTGCAGGTTACCCTTACAGAATTAAAAAGTGACTGTTTATAGTGTGAGGCCAGAACTAGACACTTCTGCTTCAGTTACCAAGACTAGGATGGCCTTTCAGCTGCCATGACACAAATCACAGGCTGACTGGATTGCTCAGTCCTTTTGTATCTCTGGTGTTCATATCAGTGACCCAATGGAATCAAATGACCATTTTATAGGCTGCTTCCATATAGTGATCTCCATGCTGTCATATTTCTGTGTGATTCCCCCCCACCATGTACCACTATAAGACAGATAAGCAAAATCCAGAAGTTCCTTAGGGTGGATTCATATATACATTTGGGGTCTGTCTTCAAGTAACATACATTGTAATGCCAGCTAAAATCAGCCATGGAGTTGAGGTAATGGTAGGGTAGACATTGCTGCTCTGATATTCAGATATGTGTTCCTATGGTTGTCAGGTCTCCCCTGGCTACCAGTGGGAGATGAAGGGAGGGGTACAGTTGCCAAATTCGGGTTGGAAAACTCCTGGAGATTTGAGGATGGAGTCTGGGGAGGGCAGGGACCTCAGTGGAGCACAATGGATAGAGTCCACCCTCCAAAGCATCCATTTTCTCCCTGAGAACTTATCTCTGTAGTTTGCTGATGAGCTGTAATTCTGGGAGATCCCCAGGTCCCACCTGGAGGCTGGCATCCCTAAACGTTCCTCAAAACAATGTTGCAATTCCTTCAATTATTCATCTCTTTCTGTGGGACGCAGCACAGTTTTATCCTGAGAAAGAAAAGCCTGTTATGCATGGATAACATTTTCTTTACCATCTCATGATATCTACTTAAGGAGAATTACAAATTAACATGATATCTACTGGATGAACATTACAAATCATAATCCTTGCATTTTAGGCCTGATTTAACCATGTCACTGACAGACAAAAAACATTTAGCCCTGTGGCTTTGCACTTGCACAGCGACTTGTTTAAACTGCTGCAAAACAACTAGGCGTGTTTAATTAGCATGCCAGTGCAACACCTGCTCAGGCTGCAGACCACTGCCGTGCTAATTTAGCAGTCCACTTTCAATGAGACACAGAGTCAATGCAAAGTTGCACAGGTAAGTGCTTTTCCTCCCTTCTCGGCATCATATTTACATCAGCTCTCAGCCAGAGCCTAATGCATGAGTTAACACTTTGCAAAAATGGCGTGTTTCCTGATATAAGAAGGCAACAGGATTCCAAATCTATGATAACTTCATCCCATGATAATCAGCCACACCGCTGTTATGAATAGGGAACTGCTTGCAGGAGACAGAATTGCTAAAACCATCATTAGACTTGGGATGATTAATGTGGAATGAGTGATCTAGAGAAATCAAAGTCTCCCACTAAGCACTCCAGAGTAAGATGTGGGTTTGGAGGTGTGGGTTTGTTATAGACATATATCATGATCACGGAGCACTTAATATATTCCTAAGGAACAGAAATGATGACTCAGTAACTAAATGCCAAAACCACTATATCTAACAGGTTATCGTCTGGCTCCTATGTGGATAATGAAAAGCAGCAAACCTGGGCCATTCAAACATGAGGTAGGAGTAGTTATTCGTTCAGGTGAATCCACAGGTATGCAGAAAAGTATGACTTTGTAAATTAACTAAAAGGGGAGGGGACTGATGGGGACTGTGTACCAGAAAGGATAAAGTACTGAAAGCAATTGAGAGACAATTAAAGGGAGGGAAGGAGGAGGGTGAAAGCAGACTGTGCCAGGCACTGCGAGCTTAGAGAATCCAGGAGGGGGAGATTTGTTCCACCTCATGATTCCTTGAAGTTCTACTGTGTGTCATTTTATATTTGTAAAAAAGGAGGCTTACTGATGCTATAGGGATGTTTTGTGCTCTTATCTCCCTTAATATCTAGAGGTTAGATTGAACATTACTTTGGTCAGCATCACATACTTTGATAGAGCCACTGAACATATTATCACTAGACTTTCTGGGCCAGGAGATATTTTGGCTCAGTGAGCAATGCATAATAATCAGTTTGGTATCCACGAGTAGTGGCTATCTAACTTAGTCTACAGTCCCGACATATGCTTATGAAGGAGTAAGCCTCATAAAAGTCAGTGGGGTATTTCTAAGATATACTTACAATTTTACACTTAGCCTGATTAGTTGTAACTGAGTTGTATACAATGTTGAAAGAAAATCATAGTCTGCTCTGTAGAACATGGATATACTTAGCATTAATAGTATTGTTTCATTAAAAGGGTTTCCATGTTTTTACTTGCCCTTTTTCTAACCATTTATGCTATTAGTATTTCTTACTGATTTCAGTAGGACTTGCTGTAAAATTAACATGCCTGGGATTGCAGCCTGGAAGAGTGAAGATCGTTCCAAATTTAACCCTATAACAAATTGCAAATGCTAGTCTAAAGTTCATTTCTCAGTTATACATCAGTGTCTGGTTTGCAAAAAGATCTTGCTGTGCTTCTGCATTGCCTAAAAATACCATTTTTAGGTTACAAAGATCAAAAGCTTTAGCTTAGATATTTGTCATTTAACCAAGATATTTGTCATTTACAACGAGCTTACTAATTTTCTCTTCCCTTCAAAACTATTTTTGAAAATATACAACAGTTTCTACAATTTTGCTTGAAAATGTTCATCTCTAGAGAAACATTTCCTTTCTTTTCTTTTTTTTTTAGCCCCCCGGAGGGGATTTTTTATTGCATTTTTAATATACAAACTACAACGAAAAATTAGGAAGGGGTAACTACATCTAGGGAGAAAGGAAAGAAAACCACTAATAACTAAAAACCTAAGAATAGGAGATTATAACAACAGCTTACATAAATGTTAATCTTAAATTGCTAGTGTTACTTTGAACATAGTCGGTTATGCTAAATTATTTATCTTGTTATCCATTGATTTAACTGTTTAAGAGAACCCCAAGAGCATCCAATAATAAAACCAAAATTTTAAGGCACATTTCAGAGTCCCTCAGCCTTAATTTTGTTTTATATTTTCTCATCCTCGATATGCACATTTGGGGGCAGCCGCCCCTTTATCGGAAGCAGAATCCTCGTCAGAAGACACCGAGTCCAATTCACCACTGGATTTGCTGTGATCTTCTTCCTTAGTGACCTCGTCTGTCTCTTGCAACTGCAATCTCAGGAACTCACGTGCTTTAAGGACAGAGTCAATCTTTTCTTTTTTATCGTGTAGTTTGAAAATGACGTCTTCTGGAATTAACCATCTGTAGGCAGTGCTGTTTGTTTGTAAAAAAAGGATTAAGTCTTTATATTTCTTTCTCTTTTGCCTTATTTCAAATGGGATGTCTTTTAGAATCCTGATGATGTTGTCCCTGATTTTCAAAAGTGTTCCTGTAGTTGCTTTCAGGATTAAATCCCTCACATGCCTCTTCGAGAATCTGACCACTTTCTCCCCAGGCAGATTATTCTTAATGACACATCCATTTCATTTGCAAGATATTCCGCTTTCAAATCTGTAACTGGAGCTAATGCTTCACTCAAGAGTTGCTTTAGATTCTCGTCTTTTAATTCTGGGACCCCTTGAAACCAGAGGACCAAATTTGCTTTCTCCATTTGCAGCTGTAAATGTTGAGATTCTTCCGAAGCTTGCTTCTTTTCCAGCTTTTGCACCTTTTTCTTAACTTTTTTAGTGTTGGTGTCCATTTCCTTCACCTTCTCAGCTGTTTGCTTCATCATTTTTAAAGTTTCAGTCAGTTGGAGCTGCTGAGTTGCAAGGTTCTGATTTAAAGTTGTCAGCTGTTGTTTGATGTTAGTCATCTGGTCCAGCAGAGGGCGCAAGGAATCTGCCAACATTTTGGAGAACTCAGTGACCTCTTCCGGTCGAGGGCTCATGCTCCCCGCTGGTTTCACTTTTGCTAGTTTGTCTTTCTCTGCCTTCTTCCCCGCCATCTTTATGGATTTACTTTTGTAAGAACTTGCTAAAGTCTCTGAAACTCGCCCATACTCTTATCTGCACTCTGATAAGTCTCTCAAAACAGATTTCAATGCTTTTTCTTCCACTCCCCCCCTTGGTATATCGTTTTTAAGTTCATGCGCATGGGAGGGGCCCCTCCCCTGCTCACTTTTCTTACCGTTCCCGGGGGGGGGGCTTTCTTTTTAAATTCCCATATTCACTTTAACCCGACTCACTATTCATTGTTGGTCATATGACCTTGCTTGAAACACATTTACAGTGCTCTAGATCCATATGGACACTCAGCGGCAGGACCGTCGGGGCGGAGGAGCACCTCAATTCCCTAGCATCGCACTGGTGAAGAGGTCGCCCCTCATAAGCTCCATGGCTAGGAGCCTTTTGCCAAGGCTCCGGGGGGGATGGCGACCCGTTGCCCCCCCTCCTATCTGCTGGTGCACAGATCACATCCCCGGGAGGTCTGGGAGATGCGTCCGCCAGTGTGTCGCCATAAACCAGAAGTCCTCTAGAGAAACATTTCCAAAAGGCAGGCCAGATTTTGGAAACCAGACCCCATTAGAAGGCCATTCTAACTGATGATGAGCCAAAGGTTATAGTTTGAAGCTTTGAAATGTTAAATAGTCATACATCCAACAGGTCTTCAAAAAGATAAGTCCATAGAATCATAGCATCACAGAGATGGAAGGGACCATAGATGCCATCTAGTCCAATCCCCTGCTCAGTGCAGGATCAGCCTAGAGTATCCCTGACAAGTGTTTGTCCAGCCGCTGCTTAAAGACTGCCAGTGAGGGGGAGCTCACCACCTCCCTAGGCAGCTGATTCCACTGTGGCACAACTCTTACTGTAAAAAAGTTTTTCCTAAGATCTAGCCGATACCTTCCCACCCTTAATTTAAACCCATTAATGTGAGTCCTATCCTCTGATGACAACAGGAACAGTTCGTATATTATACAGAACATGTCAGATACGTTAGCGTGAAAGGGATAGAATCTAATAATATCTTATAATAATATAATATACATATAAAATATGTTAGCAAGAGGGAGATCTGTCTAATGCAACCTTTAATTAAGGTATTTATTAAGGTATTTATTGAGAATACAACATGGTATCTTTAATGCATAAAGGGTACAGCAACTTCGTATGTGATAATGTACATTTGGCTAGAACTGTTTTTAACCTTTCTTTTTTTAAAAAAGTAATTATAACAACAGGTTTTACCTGTGGATAAATGCTGACCTGTACATCTCTGACTCTGTATGCCAAGTCTTGTACATTTTTTCCTGAGTCTTGTATTTTGTAATGCTAAATGTTGTAACCCACTGTGATTCACATAAAAACACACTTTGAAAGACATCTTAAAAGTGAAAGAACTCTCATATGATAAGAAAGGAAGTTTACAAAGGAATCATTTCAAAGCATCAGGGTTGTCTAGAGAGTAGGTATGGATGCTGCACAGAGTCTTGTTTCATGTGACTCTGAAGATGGAACTCCCCTGGCTAATAGGTGTTGACAGAATTATTTCCCACAAATTTAGTTTTGTATAAAATAAAGGATTTCATGGTGAGATTTTCTACATCTAAGTGGGTAAGATGGAAGATGGTAGTGACTTCCTGTGCTCCCCTGCTAAGATGATCAAGTGAAAAAATATTGCATAAAATGGGGGGGGGGGAGCACAAGATGAGACAGAGAGACCAAAGAGTAATTAACATGCAGAATTCACTGCCTCAAGAAGTGGTGGCAGTTACAAGCATACAAAGATTCAAGAAAGGACTGGATAAACATATGGAGCAGAGGTCCATCAGTGACTATTAGCCACAAGATATAGATGGAACACTATGTCAGGAGCTGTGATGCTCTGTATTCTTGGTACTTGGGGGGGCAACAGTGTGAGGGCTTCTGGAGTTCTGATCTTGCTGGTGAACCTCCTGATGGCACCTGGGTTTTGCCAACTGTGTTGGACTGGATGGGTTATTGGCCTGATCCAACATGGCTTCTTTTATATTCTTATTTTTATAGCTGGTGGTCAATGCTAAACTTATTCATTGGAAGTCATTACATGCCAATTTGTGTTTAAAGTTACAGACAAAGACATAGGTGTATACAGATATTTAATCTCTGTCATCAGTTTTGCATACTTTGGGGGTTGTCCATACAGTACTTCCAGCTGAAAACGTAAGAAATATGTGACCGCTGTATGTTATGGTAACATCACTGTGTGTATTTAAGTATAGTAATTGACTATTGTATTATTGAGTGATAAAAATGAAAGCAAAATGATATTATTCTCTGTTTACTAAGGTGATACGTTGTACTTCTATAAACTGTTATTCATAATAAAAAATTAAAAATGTAAGGACCAATAAAATTTACACTATAAAATCTGTCTTTTCAGAACTGAATGTGAAATTACTGTTGACTTTCAGTGAAGACAAAAGTCTCATACAACTTGAGGGAGTCTCCTTAAAATTGTCACGAGTTTCACATTCTAAACATCCTTCCTTGACAGGTTAGTCTGTCACCCGCTGCCATTCATCTCTGGCTGTGAAGCTTCTTGAGGTGATCTTATCATTTCCTACTTGGTCTGCCATGGAGCTGAGCTGGGAATCAAACAAAGGAGAAAACAGACTCAACCCAAAATATACCAAGAATGCTACAAAGGTCAAGATACAGCAAATAAATTTATATCAAAAGAAATATTTATTACAAGGTGTACACACAAATGTAATTAAAAACATAGGGCCTGGATATCAGGCTACATTAAGAATCATCTAGACTAGAACAAGCTTTACATAAGCTGTAATAATTTCCCATACAAAGTTGAAAATGTCAAATGACCAACACAAGACCATACGTGTTTCAGCCACAAAGGCCTTCCTCAGTGGTCATTTTGATTTCATTTGCTGATTGATGACACACACATCTAGAAATATTTTAAACTTTATACCAGATTATTATATCAATGAAGATTCATGTGTGAGTACAGTTACCATGTGAAAGGATCCACTGTCTGCTTTATAAGCTTTCATCAAACCACACAATATATGAGATAATAACACCCGTTTAGGATTGATTTATTTTCTGGATAAGAGTGCCAGATCCAGATTGGGAGATTCCTGGAGATTTGAGGACAGACCCTGGGAAGGACAGGGACCTCAGTGGGGTATAATGCCATGGAGTCCATCCTCCAAAGCAGACATTTTCTCCAGGGGGACTGATTTCTGTAGTCTGGAGATGAGATATAGTTCCAGGGTATCCTCAGGTCCTACCTGGAGACTGGCATCCCTATTTCTGGATGTGTTTCTAAATACCATGTTACGTATTAATGACCAATGAAGGCCTTTTGGGGGCAAAATAGGATTGCCAGTCTCCAGGTGGGACCTGGAGATCTCCTGGGATTACAGTTGATCTCCAGACAACAAAGATCAGTTCCCCTGGAGAAAATGGCTGCTTTGGAGGGTGGATTCTATGTAAATATACCCTGCTGAGGTCCCTCCCCTCTACAAACCCCGCCCTCTCCAGCCTCCACCCCCAAATCTCCAGGTATTTCCCAGTCTGGAGCTGCCAACCCTAGGCCAAATTGCGTACGGTCTTGTGTTGGTCATTTAACATTTTCATCAACTTTGTATGGGAAATAACTCTGGTTTATGTAAAGCTTGTTCTAGATTATTCTTAATGTAGCCTGATGTTAATGTTAATCTTAATGTAGCCCTATGTTTTTAATTACACTGTTGAGCTAGGAAACAACATGGAGTTTGGCATTACAGCTGTACTCAGTGGACTCTAATTGAGGACTTCAGTTCTGATTTTCAGCCTCTTCCTAGCAAAACTTCAGGATGGAGAGGCTGGAAGACTATAACAAATAAAACCATCATATAGCATGCCTGGTTTCCCACTCAGAAGCCCAGTGCAGATAGAACATTACTTGAAAATTAAATCAAATTCAAGGATGCACTGGAACGCTTACCTCATTAAATGAAACCTAAAATGAGGGTTTCTCTGCGTGTCAACTATCTTTCTTCTACCATTAAAAATAACACTGTAACAGGGTTCTCAAGTTCTTATCTTCAACTGATAAACTTAAAGACATATCATCCCTATTTATATATCTGGACATGTTCATCTTTGAACTTTTTTTTAGGGTATAGCACTTATATAGCACTTGATGCTGATGACCAGCTCAATTTACCTTAGACAACAAGGATAAGACCCATATGTTATTAGCTATTCCACTGCTGTAATCCTTTGCTTCCTGGATTTTTGTGTCTGAAAAGGCAATGCAAGAGAAGAGAAATGCTTACAAAAGCTCAATATTGAACAACGTGGATTTTACCAATGTCTGTACAGGCCTCACTCACACAAAAGGTCGAGAACAATTGGCTGCTTGAAGTACAACTGTATGAAGATTGCTCCACTTGAAAGCTGTTCATATGCAATGACTATCCACACACCACCATATCTCAGACAGTTTTGCATGGCCAACCAGTCACTGGACACAAAAGGCTTGCCAAGTAGCCTGGACTCTATGAGTTGTATTGAAGGCATCTTCCACAACTGTTTGTTTGTATGCTTCTATTACTCACCTTAGGCAGGTTTTTGTGGTAGAGGATCAATATGGTTACTCCCAGGGGTCTTGTTGTAGAAAAAGAGCTGCCGGAGCTCATTAGCATAACTCATTAGCATAACTTATTTGCATATGCCACGCCCCCTGACATCACCGGAAGTGACAGAAGGCCACACCCCCTGACATCACCGGAAGTGTGTCAGAAGGCCCGGCTACTTACCCTCCTGCTTCATCCTCATTCCCAAACGGAATGAGGATCGAAGCAGAGGGCGGGGTAAAGAAGGGGGCGGGGCTTCACCACGTGACCGCCCCGCCCCCTAGAGGTTCTCTTCCGGAGCTCCGTACCTGAGAGCTCCCCCCCGACTAGAGCCCTGGTTACTCCAAGAACAAACATCAAAACCAAATGAGAGGGGACAAATGACACAGTTATGTTGCAAACCAGGGCTTTCCTCTCCCTGGGTGATCACTGTATTCTAATTTTACCACAGCATGAAATGAAGACAATTTGAACCAATAGATTTTAGGGTTGCTTCAGACCAAACGATTTTGTTGTTGTATACCATATCAGAATTGGACTTACATGTATTTTCAGCCTCTTGTCTCTTCAGAATACAACACGGGGAGGCGAGATCCTTTTTCAGTTACCCACTGATGTGCATTTTAAAGAAACAAACATCTAGGAATATACATATGCAGCTCAAATCTGAGGCACTATAATAGGAAAGTACAAAAAAGTCTCACTGTATAGAAAAGTCCCTGTATAGAAATTAGCATACCTTGATTTTAGGAATACACACCAAAAAAAACCCCACTGCTGGGTCAGACCAATTTTTTTCACAATGATTATCTAGATGCTCCTAGAAAGTATTCAAACAAGGCACAGACACCAATCCTCTTTGAATTAAAAAAGACACTGCCTCTGAATATGGAAGTTTTTAATTTTAATTTTATTTATTAGATTTCTATTCTGCCCTTTCCCAAAGCCTCAGGGTGGATAACAACAATAGGTTCCATTGGTTTTCTCAGGAAACCAACAATATTTCTCCCTCTGACATTCTCTAGGTTCCTTCCTTTAGGGATCGACCTCTCTTTATTGTAATCTGCCTCATTCTTGCTTTGCCAAAGATTCCCATTTAAAGTCCAGTTTGCTACACTGAGAGTCAGCAAGATAGGATGGGGTCAGGTATAGAGGAAGTGAGAGTGAGAGCATGGTGAATCCTGCTCTTTTTATACATTATTTGCACTTGGGGGTGGGCTTCACTGGCCACTTTCCTTGTCATGTCCTCAGGAAGTTGCTTAAGCAAAAACTAGTTGCAGGAGGATGGGGGCTTAATAGTTGGGCAATATTGATTCCATTACTACTAACAGTGGCACCTTTAGAAGACAATAGCAGAAGCAGCCAGGATCGCTAGTCTTGATGGCTCAATAATCGCTCTGGCCGATGGGCTTGCCAGGTACGAGTCAGTTGGCTAATCCCTTTATGCAAATAGATCTTTTGTCATACTGGGCAGCATACCTGCAGTGAAAAGTACTGAGAAGCGTTGAGTGATTTCAGCAAAGTACTTTTATTAAGCAGGAACAAGACAAAGGCAAGCCGGCTCGCAGGCCGGCTTATATGCTCAAAAACCCACCACCTAAAACACATCCACTAAGGTCCTATAGGCTATTTACAGTGGCCAAGAGTCCCATAGGCTCTCGGCCGCGGACCTGGCCCTCTGATAGGTGCGGGCTAGGATCCGCTGGACTATTGTTCTCTTGGGAGCGAAGCTCTGCCGTTTGGCCTGACCGCATGGCCCAACGGTCGCGCACGTGGTCATGGCGGAGTACATTACATGCAGTATCTGGTGAAGTTGGGGGGGTGTGCCTGTGTGCTGACAGGGGTTTCTGCTCATGGAGTCTCTGTGGAGATGTTCAGGTCTCCCAGCATTACATGGCGTTCCTCTACAGCATGCTTTTACTGGCTTATGTGTGCTGTTTGCGGCCAGGGTGCTTGGCTCATCTCTGCTGCGTTGCAGGTGAGAGGTGGCTGGTAACCCATGGATCCATTCTTGGTCTGGCCCATCGTCCCAGAGGGAGGCTTCCCTCATCTGGGTGTGTGTTCACAGTCCAGGGAGTTGGCATCAGCTTGGGGTCACCACACATTCCACTTCCCTTGGCACACTTATTGCACAGTTCAGTTATTAGTTATGGCTCATAAGTCCATAAGAGCGTTATAAGCTCCTTGCAGGGCAACACACTGTACAGTATGGATTATTTTATTGTGATGAATAAAGTAACCACTGCCACCATCCCTAATGAAATAGTTTACAACTAGGTAGCACTTTATGTTTTGAATTGTTTTTAGATGGTTTTATCTATGTCATAATTGTTTTTCTGTATTCTTGTAAGCCGCCCTGAGCCTGCTCCAGCAGGGAGGGTGGGGTATAAATCAAATAAATAAATAAATATGAACTTTTAAAACTTTGCTTCACTAGCCCTTCCCTGTCTCCTGACAGAACTTCCACAGTCTCACCTTAGGCAGCTGAAAAGGAGAAGTACAGCTGGATGTCCTCAGACAGTCTCCCAGACAGTCTCAAGTAAACATTAAACAGCATGGGAGGCAAAGAAAAACTTCTGAAGCACCAATCAATTGTCCCTTAACACCACTCGCTGGTACCAGTACACTAAAGAAGAACCAGAAGCATGTTTAGGTAAAGTTATGAAAAACAAAATGAGGGCAGTTAACATTCCTTCTACAAACATGATTTGGCAAGAACAAAAAGGCATTTGTCACTATGGCTTTGCAAGATACACAGGCTCATCTTCCTGTTTTGTATTCCATCGTGGCTTATTTCTCAAAGATTTTTCTAATGCTCACAAGCTATTTTTTCCCCTTAGTGCTTTATTTTGCACTAACGTCTTCCATTGCCAATACTGAGGTATCTTTATCCCCATGTTAGTAGAGTGGCACAAGGTAGCCTTGTTGTCAGTGAAGCAGCATTGCCTTGTAATAATGATGCAAAAAATCAGAAAAGGAGCTAAATAAATAGCCTACTTAGTGGCAAAACCATTCCTAGCAAAAATGATGAGTTCCAAATATCACAATCTGCATGATGGAATACACCACCAATACTGGAAAATCCTGGCTTTTGTAGAATACAGAGAGTCCATTTTATTAGTTGTTGTAGATTTTCTGGGCTGTATGGCTGTGGTCTTGGCATTGTAGGACCTGACATTTCACCAGCAGCTGTGACTGGCATCCTCAGAGGTATAACACAGAAAGATGGAGTACTCTCTGTGTCAAGGTGAGAAGAAAAGTGGTAGGCAGGTAATTTATATCTACTCAGGAAGGTGGGGTAGGGCTGAGTCATTATCTTGTAGGGGTTCCCCAGGCTGTGACATGCTAATGGAGGAGCTTTCCTGAGGAGGTTCTTTTGCATATGGATTGGCTGTTGAAATTCTAATCTTATCTGTAGTGCTATTGTAAGATGTAGAGCATTTTGTGTTTTTCAGGACAGGAAACCATGCCCTATTTTGTGTTTTTCAGCATTTTGTGTTTTTCAGGACAGGAAACCATGCCCTTCTTTCCTGTTGAAATTGTGTTTATGTTTATGAATTTCAATGGTTTCCCTGTGTAATCTGACATGGTAATTGGATGTGTTGTCCAGACTTTCAGTGTCTTGGAATAAGATACTGTGTCCTGTTTGAGTTAGGCTATGTTCAGCCACTGCTAATTTTTCAGTTTGGCCCAGTCTGCAGAATAACAGAAAAGCTGAACATTAGGTCCCATTTCGATATGAGATATACATTCCCATCCTCCAGCTTTATATGTTTTGGTCTAGATCCAACACTGAATCAAGCATGTTTAAACCCCAGCAATCTCATTGGGACTGTATTAGGCCTAATCCATGCTAGGGATGCCAGCCTCCAGGTGGGATCTGGGGATTTCCCCCCTGAAATTACAACTATCTCCAGACTACAGAGATCAGTTCCCCGGGAGAAAATGGATGCTTTGGAGAGTGGCCTCTATGGCTTTATGCCCCAGTGAGGTCCCAGTCCTCCCCAGCTCCAAATCTCCAGGAGTTACCCTACCTATCCCCCACCAGTGACCAGGGGGGACCTGGCAACCCTAATCCATGCATACAGTTGAAAGAGCTTTTTAACCTTTCTCCTCTTATTGATGTGCATGTGTAAGGAACAGAAAGGAAAGGTGATTCTAAATGTAAGAGTTTTATTTTTAGACATGTGAAAAAGGCAACTTTTAAATATTGCAGCAGGTTTCTGAATCAATTGATTGTAGAGTTGCCAATCATCTGGAGGGAAAGTGTTCTTAACTGAGTTTAATGGGATGTTATTTACCACCTGTTAATCTTCTGTTAAAGGAACAGGGCATTTTGATCTGGTGTTGGTCAGGAAGAAGGTGAACTGAAGGTGGGTGAACTAAAGATGGTCCCCTTGTCATGGATAGATGACTACTTGCTAGGGTTTGCACAATCAACCTAAAGCACCCCTGACAAGTGTTAATCCAGTTGCTGCTTATAGAGTGACGGTAAGGGGGAGCTCACCACCTTCCAAGTCAGCTGGTTCCACTGCTGAACTACTCTTACTGGAAAAAAGAAATTTCCTACTATCCATCTTGTAACTTTCTGCCCGTAATTTAAACCCATTATTGCAAGTCTATCCTCTACTGCCAACAGGAACAGCTCCCTGCCCTCCTCTAAGTGACAGCCCTTCAGATACTTAAAGAAAACAATCCTGTCCCCCCTCAACCTCCTCTTCTCCAGACTGAGCATTCCATTCAGCCTTTCCTCATAGGGCTTGGTCTTCAGCCCCTGATCATCCTTGTCACTCTCTTCTATACTCACTCCATTCTGCCCACATCTTTTTTTGAAATGAGGCCTCCAGAACTACACACAGTACTCCAGGTGTGGCCTGACCAATGCCGTGTACAGTGGGACTATGACATCTTGCAATCTGGATATTATGCCTCTGTCCATACACTTCATAGGACTTCCTTTATATTCCATTTGCTGAAAGGGACAGAAAATAAAGCTGTGTTCTATAGCACCCTTAGTGTTCATGGCAGTTTGCAAAGTAATATAAGCAAAAGACAGATCCTTGTCCCAAGGAGCTTACTGTCTAGACTTAAATGTGGAGGCTGGAAACAGAGGAAGCAGAGAGGGGGAGAAAGGCAACAAAAAACATCAGCTCTAAGAAGCATATTAGACTCATGGATAGCCTTCCATAGCAAAGAAAGTGTTTTGTTGTTGTTGTTCAGTCGCATGGTCGAGTCCAACTCTTCGCGACCTCATGGACCAGATCACGCCAGGCCTTCCGGTCTTCCGCCGTCCTCTGAAGTTTGCTCAACTTCATGTTTGTTGCATCTATGACACTGTCTAACCATCTCATCCTTTGCCGTCCCCGTCTTCTTTGACCTTCAATCTTTCCCAGCATCAGGGTCTTCTCCAGTGAGTGCTCCTTTCTCATTTGGTGGCCAAAGTATTTGAGCTTCAGTTTCATTATCTGGCCTTCCAGGGAACAGTCAGGGTTGATTTCTTTTAGGATTGACTGATTTGATCTTCTTGCAGTCCAAGGGACTCTCAAGAGTCTTCTCCAGCACCATAGTTCAAAAGAATCTATTCTTCGACGCTCGGCCTTCCTTATAGTCCAACTCTCGCAGCCATACATGACTACTGGGAATACCATTGCTTTGACCATGCGGACTTTTGTTGGCAGGGTAATGTCTCTACTTTTTATTTTTATTTTATTTATTTTTAGCGTTAGGACTAGAGAAAAGAGGGTTATTTTAAGCCTTTGTTTTCATCTAAGGAGTTGGGTTGTAAATCCGCTTGGTTTTTGGAGAAGCACTTCAGCTATCTGATTGGTAGCATTTGCTCCACAAAGTTGAGACATATATTATTGTTCTCTTGTGTCTACTCAGTCACACTATTTAGACTTTCTTCAAAGCTAATGACACTGACACTTCCAGAGTCTTGGAATATTATAATAGTGAACCTGTAACCAGGTTATCCAGAGTGTTACACAGGCCTCAGCTTAACATCATTACTCCAGAGGATAACTAGCATTCTCACAAGTACTTTTGTGAGGGTGCGTGTCTCCAGTAAAAAGCACCGTGGATTCAATTCTTCTTCATACACCTTTCAGTTCAATGAAATTATACATATGATCCCAGATACATGTATGATGTAGTTCTCTGAAGGCGAAAATTTGAATCACATCTTTCCTTGACTAAGAATCTTACAGCATGTCTGTGTGAAGAACTCAGAAGGGGGTCAGTTATCTATTACATACCCAACCCTCGCAAACTTACTCCTAGTATGAGCACATCAATCCCTGCCGGTTTCCTGTTCATTCACAATGCAGATTGAGGCAAAATACAGAACCAATGTGGCCAAAGTAGTTTGCCTGGAAAGTATTGAACAAGAAGAAAACGAACGTCCTTTAGAGCACATATCCAACTAGTTCTCTATCAGCTGCACTGGCTACAGATTGAAGACCGGATCAAGTTCACGGTTCTGGTGCCGACCTTTAAAGCCCTAAATGGTCAGGGACCAGCATACCTTCAGGACCACCTTTCCTGGTATGTCCCCTAAAGACCAATACACTCACGTGATCAAAATCTGTTCGTGGTCCTCAGCCCAAAGAGCGTCTCGCTGTCCTTAACCAGGGCCAGGGCCTTTTTGGTCACATCTCTAGCCTGGTGGAACACTCTTCTGGGAGAGATCAGTGCCCTGCGGGCCCTGGTACAATTCCCCAGGGCCTGCAAAACCGTTGTTCTGCCGGGCTTATGGTTGAGAGCAGCAATGGGCTCCCTTCTGATAGGTTCATCTAGGATTGGCCTCCCCCTCCTTCTCCTCTTTCCCCCTCACTTCGCCCCTTTTCCTTCTTATCAGATGATTATATACTGCCCCTCCATATGAGTATAGTAGTTGTATTTTATTGATTTTATTATATTTATTGTAATTATTTAATTGTTAATATATTTATTGTATTCATTATAATGTTTTAGATTGTATGATTCATAAATGTTGTTACTCACTATGAGCCACTTTCGGGGAGAACAGGATATAAAGCTAATAAAATAAATAAATAAATAAATACTTTCTTGGTTCTTCTTTCCACTTTCATAGTCCAGCACAGAACATGATATAATGCCATATAGAGACACTGGATAGGATCCTGGATTGCACTGATATTAAGGGGATACTGCAAGACAGAGTAAGCAAGCCTCTGTTTCCCATAGAAATCATAGAGAGAAAATAAGGGTCTTGGTGCTTTCATAACCTGAAAATTAGATTTTCCGATCAAGCACTCATTTAGCCACTTGAACTGCTGTTCTGCTTTTAGCACAACAGTAGTTAATTGGATTTTTGTTTGTGGTGACATATAAGGCATTCATACTGCAGCTGCTAATTCGATTTCTTGAAGGGTAAGAGACACACACAAAACAGTTCAGTATTCCTGAAAACTGAATTTGATGCTACGAAATACGGTTTGTCACAGGAGTTTGTCCTTGGGTTACTAGACATTCAGGATAATGCAAAGCTGGGTGACCTCAGTTACCGATTCCTGTAGTTTTCTGAACTTATGTCAACACAACTCACACCTACTAATTTTACTGCTCGGCATGTTTTGCAGGCTACAAATTCAATTTTTCCTCAGATGTCTGACTTCATGCCCAGTTTTTGCCCAGCTACACTATTATGTCATATTTTGATAGAATTTGACAGCCATTTTCTCCTCATCTCCTGGCCTAGTCCCCTGTAAGGAGATTTCAGCTGTAAACCCGACTGTGTGCAGAATGACTACAAAATTAAGACAAAACATTTTTAAATGAGAATTTAGGGGTCCATAACTAGCTTGAAATCTTTACCAGACATGTCACTTTTGTGTGTGGAGAGACAAAAAGGATAGGAATGGAGGTAATGGTCAGGAAAACCTTTCTAATAAATCTGTCAGAGCCCCTGGTGTAGTGGTTGGGGACACATCCCTATCATTTAACATTTTCCACTGACTTGTCTCTTCTGGTAGCTCAACAAGAACATGAGGTTCCAGAGTTACCACGAGTTAACAGTCTTTTCTAAAACTCCAGTTAATGATAAAAGCTGCATTAAAGCACAGTATACCATTTGTATACCAGGGCTGTTAATAGGTTGGGGGGGGGGTGAGAGGGGTTTCATTGTACTGGGTATGTTTTTCAGTTTGGAATTGTAAGCTACTTTAAACAACAAGAGAAAGGTGGGGTATAAAAATTTGAATTAATTGACTTTTTTTGTTTTGTTCTTTAGTCTGTTAATGTCCAAATGCACATCCCTATATTTTTGTGTTTCTCAGGGAATTTGCTGATTAACTCTTTGCAATAAAAAAGCCCCTATATTGCTATAAAATACATGTTATTAGTATTAGTCATGAAAACTATGGATTTCTAGTTTAGAATGTCTTTCCAGCATGGTTCTTGGTGATTACCCCCCAAACAGTTTTATTAAAAACCCTTACACATATTGCAATCAGGATATTCTTTTCTACCCAAAGCCAAATTCCAGTGTATCTTGGGGTGGAAAAACCAATAATGTTTGTGGTGGTAGAAGTCATTGAGTTTGACAAAATATCCAGAGCTTAAAAACACACTTTCAGATAAGGCAGAATTTTTCATTAGATCATATGCACCTTTCCCCTTCAGCTTGTTGGACAACTCACTCCAGTTTTACTCCTTTATAAAGCTGTAATTTTTATTTGCAGTTTGAACAAAAAAAAGCAACATTCTTACCTTGTTCTAAACCCATTAGAAAACTAGCATAAACTACCATACTTTTTTTTTTTTCTCAACAATTTTTTATTGAAGTCTTGCAATTCATACAACCATTAAGATAAGTTATAACTACTTCAATTTTAACAGAAAATTGAAAGATTGGTTAGATTCACAATTAATACAGTATTTGTTATGAACATTTGAATAACTACTATTTTTCTAATCTCAAAAACTTGCTGAAAGCCATAGGATTTTGGGATATGAGGGGTATAACCTTGAATTCATGTAGCGTTAGAAGATTAGAAAATCGAAGAATAATACATTCCTTAGTGAAGGTTTCGTTATGTTAAGGCGAGTGTTAACTGCACTGTGCTGTGTCTTTATATCTTGACTAACTCAGTATCTATCTTTTGTCTACCTTCAGAACCATTTTGTGTATTCCTCCCAGGACGACAGTATAAATTTTTCCGCTTCTAAAAAGGTAAGTATAGGAAACCACTTTGCACTAAATTTCAGATCTGGCTGGTTTGTTCTGGCTGTATTGCATCTCCCGGTGATGCTTTCCATTATGTATTGGTCCCAGAGTTTTTGGAACCAGTCTTGTATAGTGGGTGGGTTAGGATTTTTCCATTTTGAGGCTATTGAGGTTCTTGCTGCGTAGAGCATTGTTTTGAGTATGCTTTTGTGGTGGTGTTGATCGATACTTTCTGGCCAGATATCCAACATTAAGTTTTCAGGAGTGCAGGTAAGATCTATGCCAAGGATTTGTTTGATTTTCTGCAGTATCTCCATCCAGAAAGGGCAAACATACTTTTTTTTTTTAATCTAAGTTAGCCCTAGCATTGTTTGCATCTGGGATATTTTTTCTCTCCTAATAATGGGCACTGTCACACATGCTAAATAATGCAAAATTTAATCCACTTCAGCGGCCGTTTGCAAGTGGATTTTGCCATTTCACACAGTAAAATCCAGAAAATGGATTGAAAGTTTATTATTTAGTGTGTACAAGTGGGGACCCGCAAGAAACTTGTGGGAAGGAGGCATTCCCTCACCTTTGCTTCCTTCCCTCTCCCCCCTCTCCCTCTTTCTTTCTCTCCCCAAGCCAATCCCGCCTTTTTCTTTACAACCCTCTACCAAGTTTATCCCTCTTTGTCAATCCCCCTTCTTTCTCTCCCCCCCCAAGCAAATACTCCCATCTTTCCCTTTCTCTCTCTCTCCCCCAAGCCTATCCCCCTCTTCTTTCTCCTTCCCTAACTTTGAGCCCAGCAGCGGTGACAGTGCCTGGGAGGCCGAGCCATTGCAGGCTCTGCCACAAAGCCACCCGCTGCTTTCCATCCCTCTTCACTTCCCGGCTTCCCAAAAGCAGAAAAGCCTGCAAAGGTCTTGTCACTAGGAAAGCCGTTGCTAAGGGCAGTCACATGCTGAAAACAGTTGCTTTCCAAGGAGAGGGAGGGAGGGGGAGAGAATGCTCCTTGTCATTGGTAAGTCCATTCTCTGCGCATGAGCAGAAAAAACTGTTGTACTTTTGAGGAGATTTAAATATCCCTGTATCCTTTTAAAAAGTTTTTAGATTTTTTCTGCACACCTGGGGAGTGCCACAAGTGTGCAGGATAATCTCGTTTCCCTCCATGTGCCCCCAATCTGCGGAAATAAGTATCCGCATGCAGGGGGCCATGTTGGGAATTAGATATATAGATTGTTACCCAAAGAGGCAGTTTCCTAATTAGTTGGGAGACTTAGCTTTAAGAGACAGAGTGAGAGGAGGTTACTGGGATATCCACCTATGTTTACACGGATTTTTCGTTTAAGAGAACTCTCAAATAAACCAAGCAGATTGTCAACCAGAAAGGTTTTTATTAAAAAGAAAATAGAAACGGACAAAAGTGCATACACAAACACATACACACTAAAAACACATATAAGAGCTAAGAGGAAATCAGGATGGAAAGAGGGAAACCTTTTTTGGGGAAGAGGGAGGGTGATAATTACCAATCTTGAAGATGCCTGTGGAAGCAGCAACTTGAAGAGCAAAATGGCCAGCATTTTGTTCTGTGCAGGAGAGAAAAAGAAACCCACAAAGTGGGAGTGTATGTGGTCACACAATACACATGCACACTGCAAGGAAACAGGGTGCTCCAGATATAGGGCAAAACATACCCTCAGGTGGATATGATGCATTTGCTAGAAAAATGTGCAGCCTTGATCCGTGCCCTTCATGGCTTATAAAAGCTGGCCGTGAGGGGTTGCGAGGTGCCCTCAGAGATATCATCAACAAGTCCTTTGTTGAGGGACTGTTCCCGGGGGAACTCAAGGAAGTGATGGTCCACCCTCTCTTGAAAAAACCATCTTTGGATCCGGCCAAATTAGCTAACTACCGGCCGGTTTCCAATTTGCCCTATTTGGGCAAATCACTTGAAAGAGCAACGGTGATTCAGTTGCAGAGCTTTATGGATGACACTTCCATGCTAGACCACGCTTGTCCCAGTCAGCAGCACTCATACCATGCGGTCACTCAGCGGCAGGACCTTCAGGGCGGAGGGGCGCCTCAATTCTCCGGCTTTTGGGCATCGAAGAGGTCGCCCCTCAAAAGCCCCCTGCCTGGGAGCCTTTTACCAAGGCTCTGGGGGGTCGCGACCCGTTGGACCCCCTCCCACACACCGGTCTGCAGTTTACATCCCCGGGACATTCGGGAGATGTGTCTGCCTGCGTGTCGCCATAAATCGGAAACCAACAGCAACCACTTCTTGATGTTCTACTTGTTGAAGTAGAAACTTCTCCGGGTACTTGTGGTACAGTGTATCCTAGACAAGCTAGAGATTACTTGATGTGCTGCTTGAGCCTGGGCATTTTTTCTCCAGATTTACAAGGAATATGTGCCTTTTCTGACCTGAATACTTCTTCACCCATAAAATGGATCTTCACCCATAAATATAAGTGGCAATGGCAGCAACATCTAACATACTGAAGGGCAGTACAATTGGCCACCTTGCTTTTCCACTGGCATATATAATTTGCAACAAAATAGTCAAGATTATCCACCTCACTTTTTCTTTTTGCATTGTAATGTGTAATTATTTCTTGTTTCCTTTTTTCACCCTGTACAACAAAGTCATGATGCATGGTAGAAAGTAGAAGTACAATTTTGCCTTTCTTGGGGATATATGAAACCAGTGCATATTTTTTGTCAAAACCAAATACTGATTACTGTGATTCCCTGGATAGATGTTGACATCATTTCAGGGTGGTGTGGGGATGTATCCTTGTTTTGCCTAGTTGTGCCAACAAATGTCAGGCTTCTAGTTAGCAAAGCTTCTGCCACCTCTAGACTTGTGAAAAAAGGTGATCCCCCACTACATTTCTCCCACTGTGGTTCCAAGGTCTGACCAGTGTTATTGCCATATGGTACGACAGCTGGGATTCACACAGTGTTCCAGGCTGCCTGCCCAGGTAAACTTCTCCTGTGAGAGGACATGATGTCTCAACTTCACAACAGCACCATAATTTTAGTTCATATTTGCCATGGTTTATATTGCTGGAATGGAGAAGGACATCTGAACCTAACCACCTCTTCATGTATGGTAAGGTCCATTTCTGATGTGTACCACTTTGGAAGCTGCTCAATAAACACAGCCTTTCAGATGTCACAGAAGGCAGCTAATTTATCTACAGATCTAAGCTCCTGTCTTGTATATTTGTTGTCAAATCTCGCGTACTTTGTAATGGCATGAAATCTCTCCAGGCTTCTTGGATGACCACAGGCACAAGATCTACCTCTTTCATGTGTCTCTGGCAGCCTTTCTGAAAGTTGCTCCTTGTCTGTGGATGAACTTGAGTTCGAGGGATGCTCTGAAGGGGTATAGTCTTCTGGTTATGAACAGCATTCTGTTTGTGCCACATAATCTTTACTTTGCGATCCTGTGCATCACTTTCAGAGTCACTGCTCAAGACCATCATGAGAGCCTCTTCAGGACTCAAAGATGCATGTTCAATGGCACCTCCATTCTGCAATGCGAATATAATACCACCATAGACTGGAATACTGAATGTTACTCAATCCCTACTTGTGCCACCACCACCCATAGGAGGCTGAAGTTGGTTCCTTATTCGCACTTCCGTATTCATTCCTTATTTGTTTCTTATTCGTGTAGTCATTCAGAAACACTAAGGAGAGTGAGTTGGAAAGCTCTGAACCCCAAAATAAGATCTGGACCACCACATATCATATACCCCCACATTCACAGGACTTTCCCCTTCGAGGGGACATATGCTGTATCCTGGTCCAAAGCACGGTTCTGGTGTCAGCTGCTCCAAAGTGCAGTGCCCCTAGGACAATCACACAAGCAGACACTGGGGCCAGGCTGCACCCCAAAATAATCTTTGGACAAACCCAAAGGACCCATCCCCACGCTCTGGAGACTGTGCCCTGCAAGGTGACATACAGTGATGCCCGGTCCAAACACCGGTTCTGATGCCACGAGCTTCTGTTCGCAGGGCTTCTCCGAGGCCTGCATTCCAAAGCAGATTTGAATAAGAAAGTGCCCCCTGCACCCGAAATAAGGTCTCCACCCCCACAATTCATACACCCCCATCTTCAGCGGACCCTCCCCTTCGAGGGGACACATTCTGTGTGCTGGTTCAAAGCACGGTTCCGGTGCCAGTAGCTCCAAAGCGTGGTTCCCCCAGGACAAACATACAGGCAGACATTGGGGCCAGACTGCCCCTCCAAAAAATATTTGGACCATGAATACTAATAACAATAACAATAATAAAGTGCTTTCTGTAAACAAGGCGGTCTTGGGTGGTTTTGATGGCGTCCTCAATCCTCCCCATTGGGGTTGCACTGTCCAGCAGATAGTTCGAGCCAATCCCACATGCAATTTATGGTGGAACTTCCAAGGGCGATTGCTAATCCCGATGGTATCGCCACCGTTGGTGGTGGTGGCAGCGGCGGCCCCTATGCGAAAGCCTGGCGGAAGAGCTCCGTCTTGCAGGCCCTGCGGAACTGCATAAGGTCCCGCAGGGCCCTGATCTCCTCTGGGAGCTCGTTCCACCAGGTAGAGCCGCCACTGAAAAGGATCTAGCCCTGGTCGCAGCAAGCTTTACCTCCCAGGGGCCTGGGATGACCAGGCGGTGTTGGGTCCCCGACCAAAGTGCTCTTGGGGGTATATAAGGGGAAAGGCGGTCCCTCAGGTAAGTCGGACCCTGGCCATGTAGGGCTTTAAAGGTGAGTACCAGCACTTTGAAGCGGATTCGGTATGCTATTGGCAGCCAGTGCAGCGCTTTCAACCCAGGCCGGATGTGCTCCCACTTGGGGAGACCCATCAGCAGCCTGGCCGCCGCATTCTGCACTAGCTGCAGCTTCCGGATCTGCGACAAAGGCAGTCCCATGTAGAGAGTGTTACAGTAGTCTAGCCTTGAGGTGACCATCGCATGGATCACTGTAGCCAGGTCATCGCGTTCGAGGAAGGGGGCCAACTGCAGAATCTGCCTCAGATGGTACAATGCAGATCTGGCACTGGCTGCCACCTGGGCCTCCATAGTTAAGGAGGGATCCCAAACTCCTAACCTCTGATGCTGGCACCAAAGGCACCCCATCGAAGGACGGGAGAGGGAGCCCCAACCCCGAACCGTTCCGGCTCAGGCACAGGACCTCCGTCTTCGCTGGGTTTAGTTTCAGCCGGTTTGGGTTGTTGTTTGTTTGTTTGCTGCAATCTAAGAGGGTCAAGCTACAGGTAAATTAACATAAAAATATACAAACGTTTATTAGGGTGTACACATAAATAGAACATTAAAAAGGTTAAAAGAAATAGTCTAAATATCAGACTCAAAGAACATATTTCGTTCAGAAATGATTGTTATACATATCCAATAGATGGGTAAAACATTTGACCTAAGGACCATACGCATTTCGGCCCCTTTGGGCCTTCCTCAGTGGTCAGTATTCCTTATTTTACAATGACACACATCCAGAAATACATACATAAAGAATTATATATATATATATATAGGAAGTAGGTGATAGTGTTATTTTTAATTTATTTAAAATATTGGTATCCCACCTTTCAGTCTGAAAATACCACAAAGGGGGAGGGCAGGGTATAAGTTTGAGGAAATAAATAAATAAATAACTCTAGCACCACAGAGCATCCAACACACTAGATACAAGTATCATTCCATGTTCCAGTTGGGTTCAGTCATAATGATTTGTCTCAAAAAACACAAACCAGTGTAGTGGTCTACTTCTGTAGTTTTACAATGTGACAAGACAGAGTGTTTCTGGTATCATGCTGGTCATCAAAATAGTGCTTTCTGATGAATGGGGAAACTGCTTTCTTGACATCCTACTCTGTCAATACTGCTGAGAAACAGCAGAAGGGTCAAAACCTCAGGTGGTCTGTACAAATGTTGGCCTTTGCATGTTACAATGGTTGGTGTAAAAAAAATTTTTTTAGGCAGGACAAAATGGGAAACTTTGTATTTCAGGTTTTAGTGGACAATACACAAACAAACATTTCTGCATAAGCCAATGGACTGATTTTCCAAAGTATTTCAAAGGCTGATCTAAAGAAAGCACTCTTTTGAAGAACTGAAGAGTTCAAATTCTCTTTTTAAGAAAGTGTCCTTTTTTTTTTTAAATTAACTGCAACAATACCCAGATTCCTTCTCAATAAAGCTCAATAATTTGAACCCCAGGAACACTTTTACAGTTTCTTTCATTCCAGCTACTAGCCTCCCCCTCTCCCCTCAATTATTGCTTTTCCTGCAAAAAATTAAGTGGGACACTGTGACAGTATTGGCAGAGTGGCAAGACAGTAAAGACTTTAACGCTATTTGTTAAAGACCCAGGCAGCACTTGGGCAAAAACAGGCAGCTTAAATGTCACCTGAATGGGGCCACCGGGGGGGGGGGGCAAAATTTCCAGGGCCCAAGTCAGGTGGGGGCCCCCTGAAGCCAGCATGATGCTGCAGTCATGGAAAGCATTTACTGGGGGCACAGGAAAGGCAGAGCACAGTAAACAGGAGTTGTTCTGACTCTGCTAGTCAGGCCTTTCTGCAACATTTACTAAGAGGCTAAGGGAAACCATTGCTTCTCAGATCCTGCTAAATCCATCAGCCAAGCCAGCACTGGAGCAAGGCAAGAGCAGACAGGAAAAGCTACAGTCATTGTAGGGTTGCCAGCCCTCAGGTGGGAGCAGGGGATCGCCTGATTTTGTGGGCTCCTGTCTGCTGCCGGCCAGCTAGTCAGCAGGAGGAAAGCCCCACCCCCAACAGCCACGACCTGGCGTGATGTCCCCAACATAAAGACATCATGCAGAAGTGACATTATCACACTGGGGGCTTCGCACAGCGACGCTCTGGTATTTTGGGCAAAACTCGCTGGTAACCATAGAGTTTTGCCCAAAATACCAGAGTGTTGGCACACAACATCCCTGGCATAATGATGTCACTTCCATGTGATGTCATCATGTCAGAAATGTCACATGCTGTGACATCACCTCAACTTCCACTCTCTCCCAACCCCTGCTGGTGAGGAGGTAAGACCTGGCAACCCTAAGTCATTGCCAGGATGCAGCTTCCTAATAAGGTCAATATCTCCATCAGTCTATGCTTTCTGTCTTCCATTAGTTCCACCCAGCTCCATAGCTTTGCACTACCAGATCTCACAAAGGGGCAGCCCTGTTAGTGTGTGGTAGCAAACAAATAACCTTTTGATGTCTTTTCCCCAATTTCTTTCACTCTTTTCCAATGTTCCCTCTAAGCTGTGGAGTCTCGTGAACAATTATTCTGCTTTGTGAGCTCCTGGCATTAAAGTTGTGAGCCAGCGATTTGGCTACTGCATAAATTAGTTTGCTCTGGAGCCATCCTTCCTGAGCTAAGACAAAAATGTGTGAGCTGGAGGCTAAAAAACTGTGAGCTGGCTCACACTAACTCAGCTTAGAGGGAACACTGCTCTTTTCCACTTTTTCCTCCTTTGGCAACTCCATGGCAACTCCCCTAGTCTGCGTGTCAAGTTTTAGAAGATGTTTTGGTATAATGTAAACACAACTGATGGATAAATGTAGTAATTTGAGAATGCAGAAAAGATAAGCTTAGTAAAATAGATAATGAATTTAGAAATTTAATAAGCAGAAGGAGTGATAAAAGTCTCTTGCTATATGTTATATGTTGTTGGGGGTAGTTGTGTGTTGTTTGTATGTATGTCTGTAGTATATAATGGGTACTTAAAAAATACAAGAACCATGAAATTATAACTATGGAAGTTCAATACTTCAATAATTTCTTATTATAATGCATATGTCTCTATAACAGTACATATCTTAATCACAATGAACAATTCATTATCACTATCAATAGTCCATTCTAATGATGAATGAAAGTACCTGTAAGTGTTCTTTCCAAGATTAAAGTCCTTGTGCTGTAGTAAACAGTCCTATGTCCTTTGTTCTTTCAAATCCAGTAATTGTGGGTGATTAATGGAAGTTCTAATGGAGCCTCTGATGGATTTGTCAACCTTTAGTTCCGTTTCTTCTCAGCTTTCTCAAAGAAGCAACAGAACAAAATCCATACATCAAAATATCTATAACACATAACATAACTACTTGTAACCACAATTGCACTTAGCACAGCAATGATATATAAATAATATTTATGCACTTACCATTCAAAGACAGAGAAGCACCACTTTCACAGAAGGAAAGATTTAAACTGCCTTCATGACAACATACATTATAATAATCTATAGCAGTGTAAATTAACAACACCTGTGAAGTTCCTTAAACCAATGCTCCTTTAAAGCAACAATCCCTATAAGGAAATTAACAGAACATAAACCTTCCAATATACAATTATACTCATAAAAAACAGGAATAATCAATATGAGAATGAAGACCAGAAAGGGCCAGTGCATTTAATATATGTATCCAGAAAGTTTCTTCTTGTAACAATGCCTTGTGTATATTTATGCTCACATCAGGATCACCCTTATATTTATATATGACACAAGTTTCATGTCATCCATTGTATGACTGAATTCTACAAAATGTTCAGTGAAAGCCGCTTCCATAATTACATTCTTTATGTGGGAACGATGTTCCAAAATTCAAACCTTAAGAGGACAGGTAGCACTTCCAACATAATTTTTTTGACATGAGCAGGTCATCACATAGATCACATTTCAGGAATTACAATTACTAAAGAATTTAAATGGTATTGAAAACCCCATGCCAAGTGGGGTAAATTCTAATGCCAGGAACATACCAAACATCTATCACATCAATAATGTCCAACAGTCTGAGCTGTCTCCAGCTCCATGGTTCCTTACACATGCCAGACTGCACTATGAGATCCTTAATATTTCTTGAGCATCTGAAGCCTATAAAAGGTAAGGAATCACACCTTGAGATTTCACTTAATAAGTGACAATGTTTTAGCACTATTTTTCTAATGGATTTTGAAAAGGGCGTAAAATCAAAGGCACATGTAATTCTGTTATCCTTTGATTTTTCTGATGTTGTAAATAAGGCTAAATGTGCCACCTTATCTGCCTGATCTCTAGCTTGTTGTATGACTGTGGCAGGGTATCCATGTGATCTAAACTGTCATGATTCTACAATCACATAATTTTCTCTTTCAGTTGAATTTCTCTTAATTCTTAGAAATTGGCTATACAGAAGATTTTTCCTAAGGTGTACTGGATGAAATGATCTAAAATGTAAATAGGAACTCCTATCAGTGTCAGGGGTTTGGTATACCACCATATCAAGAAACAGAATAAAATACTTGTCAGCTTCCTCAGTGAACTTGATATTTTCATTAATACAATTAATCCATTTCAAAAATGGTTCAAAATATTAAAAGTTACTAAGGATCACAAAGAGTTCATCTATATATCTCTTAAAGACTAACATATGTTCAAAAAAAGTGTTCCTCTCCTTATGACAGATGACTTCTGTTTCCAAATTAGCCACACGGCAGGGGAGAAAAGATGGCTGAAATGCGGCTAATCTGAGCCGCACCAAAGTTGAGATGCCGCGGCGGGATCCCACGGATCCCCCGAGCTGCGGCGCGGCGCTCCCCGGCACGATCAGGTGCCGGGGAGGAAGAGTCGGATGGGAGGGGGAGTCTGCCGAACTGCGCATGCTCGAGCATGCGCAGTACGGCCAGGGGGCGGGATGCGCCGGCACAAGGACACGCCGGCCGATCCCATGGCCCAGCTTGAGGTGCTCTACTGGAAAGAACCACCTAGGTAGTTAGTTCTTTTTTAGTGCGCGTTTTCGGCGGTAGGGACGGATCAGGGACGGGCAGGCAACGATTCCCAGATGTTGCCGTGGGATCGCGCCCGTTTGCTCCACCCCCGTTCCATCCCCCTCCCGGCCCAAAACGCCTCATATGAACAGGGACAGAGATTGGCTACACTGGGTGCAAAAAATTGTCCATGGCAACTCTCCTAGTCTGCGTGTCAAGTTTTAGAAGATGTTTTGGACAAGTGTGCTGATTCTAATCCACCTACATTTTTTCTTTTGGAATTAATAGATATTATTTTTGAAAATAATTATTTTAAATTTGAGGAAGATTTTTTTTCCTGCAGACTAGGGGAGTTGCCATGGGCAGTTGTTTTGCACCCAGTGTAGCCAATCTCTTTATGGCTAATTTGGAAACAGGGAGAGGAACCCTTTTTTCCCTAGAGCTTCCAGACTCTGTGGATCTACTACCTCACATACAGAAGAGTCTCGTTTCTCATCTATGAAATGGTGGGTATGTCTCTGCTATTTTGTTTTTGTTTGTTTGTTTTATTTTGTTTTTCTCTCCCCAACCCATCAGATTATCCAGTGTGGCCCCTTATTCACTGCTGGACAAAGACAGAGGCATAAAAAGTTGCCCCATTCTGTCAGATCTCCTGTTAAAAGTATACTACCCTCAAATCCTAGTAATTTTCAACAAAGGAAGAGTATTGTGATGTGTGGCACTAGTTGAAATATTTCATCCTTGATAGCAAGTCTCACAGATAACTGTGCTCATTTTCTTTTTTCCCTGGCAATTCCTTTTCCTCCCCACTGAAGGACTTGGCAGAACCTGACCCCACCTACATTTGGAATTAGAGTGATAAATTGCCGATTAAGAAGGTTTAACTTACCACCTCTCACCCCAGAAAAAGGACCTTCTAATAAATTATACTTACTTTGTAATATTGTTTTTCATTGTTTCTAGTTTTCATGCCTCCATTTTAATTCCTATACAACCACTGGTAACTCACTAACTACACGACTCAGCCAGGCTCAGCAGGGGCTGCCAGGGGAGGAAAAAACGTTGGGTAGGGTATATAGGAGAAAATGAGATCTCCCCTCTCAAGTCCTTTCAGGTCACCTGCTTGTGTATATGTATAATGGTTTCATTCTTCTAATTAGGTTGACATTTGTTATAAAAGGAGAGACATTCTTCTGTCAATTGTGTCCAGAATGCCTAAACAAAAATAGAATGATAGAAGGTACTTGTTACCAGAAACTTACTGGGTTCTTAGAACATTCAGGAAGAGGAGACATTTTCAGGAACTGCTTCATTTACCAGCTGTAGAAAGAACAGTGATGTTTTAACTAAGTAAACAGTATCAGAGCAACAGCATGGCTATACTTAGCAGCAAGCAACTTGTAGGTTATTAACACCCTTCATTCCATTGATATATTCATGCTGCCATCTAGCACATACTGCTACATATCACCGATCATCTAAACTGTTCAAGCAAAGGCAGGTGAGTGCTTTCTGCATCTCAGTGAAGGTGAAGCACTATCGCACACATGCTCTAAGTGCATCTCTACCATACCCAAGGGAGCTTTCACACATACTGGATAATGTACTTTCAATCCACTTTCAATGAAACAGCAAGATCTACTTGCAAATGACGCCATTGAAAGTGGACTGAACGTGCATTATTAAGTAAGTGTGAAAGCACCTTAATCTGGTTTCATAAGCATTCCTACTCAGAAATGTACAGCAGAAATGTAGGTCAGGACTTTATATGTAAAAGGGTATTTTTGACACTTTACTAAACTACAATTCATAGTTAAATGAGTATCAAACTTTTACAGGTCTGTAGTTCAGATATACCCTCACCTGCTGCCTCCAGACCCATAGCCAAGATGTCACACAATAGTTTTTTGTTAACAGCTGGGTAACAAGCACACATTCAGCAAGTGACATTTCTTCCAGTCAGCCTATCCATGCTGGGAAAAGTTTCATTTGCTTGATCTGCTCCTCCAGCAGCTGTCAAGAGTCACAGGAATTTTGCCAGAAACGTGTTACAACCCTGCCCTGCAGTGTGCTTTTAAAAAATATTTCTAAAGTATTTTGAATTAATAAAAGAAAGCAGTCCCAGAACTCAGCTTGCCAGTTATCTTCCCCAGAGTCTTCTCTGTGAATCAATATTTGCATTGTGTCCCATTAATAGAAGTCTCATGGGATGTTGTGTGCCCCCTTTGTGCCATGAAAAGCTTCAACTGCCGATTTCCTTATATTAAGTTTTTGTTAAAGGGGCAAGGCATTTTTTCACCAGGTTGTTGGAAAACCCTCCTCCCATCAATATAAGGACATAAGGAACTGCCAGTTTAATGTATGTGCCTTTAGCCTATTTTAACAGACAGCTTTTCCCAAGAAGATTATCTTCTTGAAGTTTCTATCCAGGCACTAGGTTTCGTATGATATGCCACAAAAACTCAGCATCTTAGCCAAAATGCATGTTATTGTATATTAAAAGCATACAGCTACTTTCTATAATAAACTAGACCAGCTGTCAGGCGTTGCTGAAATAGACTATCTGGCATTTCTGCTTACGACTCTCCTGACTTCATTGCTGCAGTGCAAGCAGCAAGCCTTTCCTCTCCTGATGATCACACAAGAAATATCTGTAGCTTACTTTCTAGCTTGGTTGAACAACAACTCTGCCTTTGAGGTAAGGTGTTTAGATTCATATAGCTTGTCTTTCCTTTATGAAGTCAACTCCTAATTCTCCATACTTTGACAGCTCCTTTTCAGGGTGACTAGATATTGGATAAAGCAAACATTCTTTAGCTATTAACTAACGAACCTCTTAATCAAGTCTTGCTTTTGTTCAAGATTACTCCTCCATGACTTGAAAGATGTGATTGTCTAAAAACGTATGTCAAGTTGTTCCTAAGTATACTTACTAAAATCTGTTTGGTATCCACATCTTATTAGGTTTACCACCAAACCTGGAGAAAAATGTTCTGACCCTTTAAAATAGATTTAATGGGATGTTATTTACCAGGTGGGGAGGGAAGGCGGCATGGTATAGCCTGATCTCATCAGATCTGGAAGCTAAGTGGGGTCGATACCAAGGAAGGCTCTGCAGAGGAAGGCCATGGCCAACCACCTCTGCTTCTCACTTGCCTCGAAAGCCCCTTGCTGGGGTCACCGTAAGTCAGCTGTGACTTGATAGCGCTTTATACACACACACACAAACACTTCCAGATGATGTTAATTACTTCCATACCATGGAGAGCTTCAGGTACTCATTTCCACACTTGACTTGACGCCTCTATTTCTCCAGGCTTATTGACAACCATACACCCATGTCTTCTGTAATTAACACATATGTAAAATCCACACCATTGATAGAGACTTGTTCTTTAAATGCCCACACTATGAGGTGGCACGTAGAGAGATTATCACTCCACTGATAGGAAAAAACCCTCAGGTCTGCCAGAAAAAACTAAACCTGAATTTCTTTTAATTGACAAACATCCCAAGATTACTCATCAAGTAGCCAGGTTCTGTAAGGTGATACTTAGGTCACGGAAAATGTTTAGTGGTTAGTTGTAAGTGTAACTTTTATGCTAGTCTCGGATGCATTTTACTTGGAAGCATTTTATTTTATATTTTAAAAAATTTATATTAGTTTTTAAATTTTCTGGAATGCTTTATCTTTAATACATACATACATACATATATATATATATATATGTAAGCATATCTGGTCTAAGGACTGTAATAGACTGTAATTCAACAACCCTCGGCTTTGGCCGTTGGGCCGGGGGACGGTTTTGCCGCCCAGAATAGAGAGGCAGGCCAGCAGTTTGGGTGTGAAGAAGCCCATACGGGGATTTGAGGGAGGAGGGGCCAGAGAGAATAAAAGGCTGGCCCCTCCTAGCCTCGTCAGCAGTCCCGGTTAGTTGTCGACGCGGAGGAGCTCGTCGGCGAGGTCGGGATTTTTAGGGCCTGCCTGCCGGTTGCACGCTGCAGAGCTCCTCTGCAGTCCAACGCATGGTTCTGGTTTGTGCTGGCTGCCCGGCAGCGTTAGGGGTGTGGCAGCGCAGCGAGCGAGGATCGGTGGAGGCCACTGGGCAGTTGGGCTGCCAAACAAGCATGCGCATCGCAGTGCAGCGGCAGCTCGAGGCCACGAGGGGTGGCTTGGCGGCGTTGGATCGAATCAAGGTGGCGCCTGTGCGGGGGCCGCCTCGCGACAATGGGTTTGCAGGCCGTTGGCCCAGCGTGGTATTTGATAGTGGGATGGTGAGGTCGGATGCTGGAAGGCCCTGCTGATTGCTTCGGGGGTGTTGAGGGAGCTTAGGTGTGTTGCGGCCATACACTGGGGAGCTGGGCAGGACGCCTACCTCAGGTGCTCGTTGAGGCCAGGGTTTTTCTGGCTTGAGCCCCAACCCACCAACCCCCCTCCCGCACGATAGCGAATTCCTGAGAACTCTGGGTGAGCGTGTTAGGGTTTTGGCTTCTGGGATCTGTGGTTTTTCGGAGGGCACGCAGTGGTTTTCATTTAGTGGCCATCTGGGGAGTGTAGGGGCCCAGTCATGTGGCACCCGGGGCAGCCATTTTGTGCAATGGGTCCGGGTGGCCATTTTGTCTTGCCAGGTGGTGCGGTTTCACTTTTGTTTTTTGAGCTTGAAAATTGTGAATAGTAGGATGTGGCCTGCTCTACTGGCAGTGAGTAGCCAGCAGGAACACTATGGCTCCCAAAAAAGGTACCGGTCGGTCAAAAGGGAAGCAGCCTGCCCCTAAGCCACCTCCAAAGCATCCAGCTCCGGCACCTTCTTCGTCTGATGACGAAGCTTATGGGGTCCAGCAGGCCATCTGGGACCGTTTGCAGGCAGTGGAGACGGCTGCAGGCTTGTCCACGCCATTATCAAGGCCTGTGGGTGGGGCAACGGGCAGAAAGGAGACGCGTTCTGCTGCCAATAAGAGATTTCAGGCCGAAGTGTTGACTTGTTTATCTCTTGTAGAAGGGCGTACTGTTGCAGCTGCAGCCAGGGAGGATGGGGCCTCTGGATCTCAGGATGGCAGAGGCCGTGGCTGGCCCTTCTTCTTTGTTGGCTGGTAAGTGCTGCACACACCACCCAGGATTCAATTGGCCCTGGGGCCGCCTGGCACAGGTAGGTTTGGTGGCTAATCTCAGCACAATGGCATGCGGTCATGGCTGCGGTGGTTCTGCCCCGCCCAGTGCCTCTCAAGTAGCTTTCAATACAACACCACTGCAGGGCAACACCCCTAGTACACCTTGGTGGGGAGGGCCCTCGCCCTGCGGCGTGTCTTATTCACAGGCCCCAGCTGCCACTCTCCCTTTTGGCAACCTGGCCCTACCGCTGGGTAATCATCCTCTCCCTGCCACCAGAGATAGGATTTGCAGGGGGGAATATGTAGATGTTTTTAGCCTTTTGTACAGGGAACTTGAAAAAAAGGAGAAGGAGGATCTCGAGGACCGTGATAAAGAGAAGTATAAGAGGATGAAAGTCGATAAAACCTGGGCCAATTGGGTGGCAGGATTTGTAGTATATGCAGGGGTGCTATCCAAGGCTCAGCCTCCTTGTTTCAGTATTTTGATATTGTTTACAAGGGATACACAGGCTTCACTGGCCCCACCTGGCTCCAGTATGACAAGGAGTTCAGGATGCTCACTGCTATGAACACTTCGTTAAGATGGGATCAGATCCACCCTCATCTCTGGTTGCAAGTCATGGTGTCCTCTAGACCAAATACTGGGGATAGATCCCATAGTGGACATTTGGTGGAGCGTTTGTCTGCCCCATTTAGTCCCTGCCTTCAGGCGGGGCGGGTGGTTCAACACCGCCAGATTTGCTGGGAATTTCGGGCCCAGGGAGTGTGTAATCGGAAGGCTTGCCCATATAGGCATGAGTGACCCCTCTGCGCCAGCCCGCACCCCTTCTCTGCTTGCTTCCGGGGAAAATCCCGATGGGGGCGACGGCGACCGGAGGGGGGCAGTCCCAGCCAGGCTCCTGGAAAGGGGGCCAACGCCCATACATTTGAAAGTGCTTGAGGGTTTGTTACGGGGTTATCCTAGGCAAGTGGACAATTTATATTTGTTGAATGGTTTTTCACAGGGTTTCCATATTTCTTTCCAAGGGGTGAGGGCTCCATTTATGGTGAATAACCTCAAATCTTTATGGGGTTTGGAGCATGAGGTCAAGAAAAAGATTGATAAGGAATTGAGGGAAGGTAGGGTCCTGGGGCCTTTCCCTTCCCCCCCTTGCCCTAACCTTCAGGTTTCCCCTCTAGGTATTGTGCCCAAGAAAGCACCCAGGGAGTTCAGGCTTATACATCACCTGTCATATCCAAAGGGGGGCTCTGTTAATGATGCCATCCCGGAGGAATTGTGCTCAGTTAGGTACACGTCATTTGATCAAGCTGTGCACATTGTACACCGCTGTGGCAGGGGTGTTGAAATGGCAAAATGCGACATCAAGTCGGCATTTTGCCTCCTACCTGTGCACCCGGATGACTTCGAGCTCCTTGGTTTTTGCTTTGAGGGTCAGTTTTACTTAGACAGGGCCTTGCCCATGGGCTGCTCAGTTTCTTGCGCCACTTTCAAGCATTTTAGTTCATTTTTTGAGTGGGGGGTTTGCATGCGCTCGGGTTTAGGCTGGTTAGTGCATTATTTAGATGATTTTTTGTTTGTAGGCCAACGTGGGTCTGGGCAGTGTGAGCAGTTAATGCATTCCTTTTTTACACCGGCTGATGAGTTAGGCGTGCCTTTAGTGCACGAGAAGACTGAGGGTCCTGCTCAGGGGCTTACCTTCCTGGGGGTGGAACTAGATTCAGTGGCCCAGACTTCCCAGCTGCCCGCTAAGAAATTGGAGAAGCTGTGTGGTCGTATTCGGGATTTTTTGGGCAAGCGAAAGGCCACTTTGCGGGAGCTGCAGCAACTGGTGGGTCATCTGAATTTCGCGTGTAAGGTGGTGGCACCTGGCCGTGCCTTTTTGCACAGGCTGTGTGCGGCAATGGCTGGGCTGTGGCTCCCACACCATAGGGTCCGGATTACGGCTGATATCCATCAAGATTTGGAGATGTGGCTGGAGTGTCTTACTTCTTTCAATGGCATTTCCTTTTGGAGGGATGATCTCCGATTGGAGGCGGAACTCCAGGTTCACTCCGACGCGGCAGGCTCAGTGGGTTTCGGGGTATACTTCTGGGGGCACTGGTGTGCCGAGCCTTGGCCTGTGGACTGACAGCCAACCTGACCTTCCTGGAATTTTTTCCTATTTTGGCAGCGGTCTACCTGTGGGGGGGGAGTTGGCTAACCACACGGTACATTTTTGGTCCGATAACCTCGCGGTTGTGCAAATCATCAATTCCCTTTCATCCAGGTCTTCCCGTGTCATGCAATTGGTCAGGGCCTTTACACTTCGTTGCCTTCAGCTAAACATATTGTTTTTCGCCAGGCACGTACCAGGGGTGGACAATGGGGTGGCTGACGCTCTCTCTCGTAAACAGATGGAGAGGTTTCGTCAGCTGGCCCCAGACGCCGACTTGTAACCGGTGCGGATGCCCACAAGGCTGTGGTTGGCTGGAGGGCAGAAGTGCGCAGGGCAATAGGACTAGCCATAGCACCAAACACCAAGGGAGCTTATGACCGTGCAGTCATGCAGTTTACGGAATTTAGATGGGAGGTAGGGTATCCGGACGCATGGCCCATCCCACTGAACCATCTATTACATTTTTGTGTGGCGGCAAAAGGTAAGGGTATGGCAGTGAGCTCGATCAGAGGTTTGTTATCTGCATTGGCTTATACTAGCCGGGCGCGCGGATTGGAGGACCAGATCAGGGACTTTCAAACACGTAAGATGTTGGACGGTTGGGCATGTGAGGCAGGACATCAGGGGGACCCCAGGCAACCCATTTCTCCCAAAGTGCTGCACGGCCTGCAGGCGGTGTGGAGGGATGTTTGCTCTTCCG
>NW_015167563.1:339553-365640 GCF_001447785.1 Gekko japonicus
GATGTTTGCTCTTCCGAGGCTGAGGCCACCCTGTTCCACGCAGCCGCGCTGGTTGCCTTTTTCGGGGCTTTCCGCATTGGTGAACTGGTTGCTCAAACAAAAAAGGATGATTCTGGCAGGGCGTTATTGTTGCAAGATGTAAAGCTAGGTGTGCTTAAGGCTTCCATTACACTGCGGCAATCAAAAACTGATCAGCGCCGGCGAGGCATGGTGGTTGAGCTGGGCACTTGCGCGGAGAAGCAGCTGTGCCCGGTGACAGCTTTAGCCTCCTACCTGGCAGTGAGGGGAGTAGGTGAAGGTCTGCTGTTTCGGCACAGTGATGGCACACCTTTGACAAAACACCAGTTTTGGTCTATTACAAATAAGGCATTAGCGAGATTGGGGCTAGCAGGAAGGAGATTTTGTAACCATTCTTTTCAGATCAGCGCTGCTTCTGCGGCAGTGGCTATGGGATACACAGCAGGTAATATCCAGAGGCTGAGGCGATGGCGATCTGGGGCCAACAAGGGCTATGTTTGTCCATTGTTGGGACGCTAGTAGCCGGTCGTCATAGTTCAATTCCAATGCCTCGCTTAACTGTTTTTTCTGTTCTAGGTTTGATTGCTTGGCAGGAGAGGAAGATGGTTTTAATCTGCAGGCACAGTTTTGTTTTTTGGGCGGCTCACCGCGCCAGATGAGCGCCGATTGGCACACAGCTGGGCCTCAGCCAGTGGGCAGATGTTGAGTGGCGTGGGCACCGGGGTTTGCAGTGGCCGGGCCTTCTGCAGTTGTTGTTCCAGGAAAGGTCGGCCCTCCGCCACAGGTTTTAGTTATCCATTTAGGAGGAAACGATTTGGGCTTAGAAAAAGGGAAGGCGTTTATCCTGCAAGCCCGTGACGATTTTCAGCTGATCCGCAGGCAATGACCGGATACCCTCATTGTGTGGTTGGCAATCATGCCGCGTAGAGTCTGGCGTGGAGCTATGAGTCAGTTGGCAATCAACAAGGCATGCTGGAAGGCAAACCGAGAGTTGCAGAGGATTCTTGAGGGCGGTTTGGGCATCTTTTTGCCCACCCGGCTATCCATGCAGGGCGGGCTGAGCTGTATTGGCAGGACGGGATCCACCTGTCGGAAATGGGCATGGACATCTTCCTGGATGACCTGCAGCAAGGGCTTCGGGGGGCCTTGGGCCTCCCGTTGGGTGCGAAGGCCTACAGCAGAGGCTTGGCCTTGGTGGTGGCCGGGTTATAGGCGGTATATAGCTTGCGGTACGGTGAGCACCAGCCGACACCCATTATTTGGGTTGAAGGAGTCATGTGAGTACAGTCTTTGTGCCTTGTGGCACGGTGGCGGTGAAAACAGACTGCCTTTGGGACCACCCCATTTGGGCCCTCCCTTTGAGCCTAGCAGCTCGGGGATTGGGCCTACGGGGTTATCCCGCAATGGTTAGCCGGCCGGGTGCGAGCCACTGATGTTGGCTACCACCTGGGGCAGGGTGGCTCACCCTAATTCATGAGTTAAAGAGGGGTCATGGACCCCTGGCCTTGACCATACCGCAGAAACTGTTTTGCCTTTGCCGTTGGTTCCAGAGAAGTTGTAGTTAATAAAGTGGCCCAATGTTTAAATCCAGCAATGTGTCTGCCTCGTTATTCCATCTTAGGGGGCAAATAAACTGAAACTGAATCCACACCATAGCTGTACTTGTTTTGAGCTAGGTTATCAGATATTTCATATAAACATACAAAGCTGCCTTATTCCTACTATGTCTATCTAACAATGCTGGAGTGGATCCTATCCCTGTTCCACTTTGTTTGTTGTTTATTATAATATGAGTGCCCCTTTCCTTTTTGGCTTGGGTCTGAAGTCTTCCTCCAGATTAAGTGTTTCTTCCATTGGAGGAAGAGCCACTTACACTAGAGGGAAACTCCTTAGGATAGAGGGAGGCTTCTTGGAAGATGGCTGGGTCCATCCCATCATCAACTGGAAGCAGCTTTCTATGATCTGGGGTTGAGATTTTTCAAGAGACAGGACTATTTTTACTTCAGGCCTTTTGGGCAACCTTACCTAGGAGTGGTATTTTCATTAAGTTGGTTAATCAGGCCCCCGTCACACGGGAGGTTTAGCCCCGCAAGAGGGACGGATCGGGGGCACAGCAAATGAGTGCGATCACACCGCAACATCTGGGAAGCGGCGCCCACCTATCCCCGATCTGTCCCTGAAGGCCGATAACACGGAGCAAAAAAGAACCTACAAAAGAGCAGTACCTACCTGAAACGCCGCAGCAAGTGCGGCCATGGGATCGCCGGTGCGCCCATCTTCAGGAGCATTCGAGGCTCCCGGCAGAACTGTGCATGCGCACACATGTGCAGCTGGGTGCCTCACTCTCCCTTCCGTGGCTTCCCCCCGCCCGGCATCTGATCGTGCCGGGGAGCAACTGCGCGGCGGCTCAGGGGATCTGAGGGAGGGAGAGGTTAAACCCTGTCAACTGTGTGGATCAGTTTGGGTCAGGTACTGCCGCCATCTACACTGCATGTCCTAAGTGCCGAAATATTTTAATACCTAGGATAAGATCCATATGGAGATGCCTTAAGAGACAAAACACATGATCTGAAGGGTCATGTGGTACAGCTTCTATAGTACTCAGATTAGGCTTCAGATGGGGGAATAATAGCATCTTTTAACTGCTCCCGTGTAATAAAAGAAAATTTCAGCATACTGAAAATGAGGATTTTAGGGAGATTTTAGCCTAATGTTCTCTCTCTCTTTTTTTTATTTAAACTTTTATTATCGGGATATTACAATCCATCTTAAACAATCACACATTTTATCAAATAGTTCAAATATCCCATTTTCTATTACACCCCCATATCCACCCCCTTGCTTGGCTTCCCGCAATGCTTATATCCAGTTATCTATTTACTCTTAACATATTCCATCTTTATTTTTCTGTTAATCACTTTCTTAAAACTTTTATTTTTTACTCACTATATTCTATATCTTATATCTTATCATCAGGTAACCTCATTCTATTTGACTATAGATTACTTAATTTCTAATACTCTTCAAAACACAATAAGTTGTTTGTAACATTCCAGTTGGTCTCCAAGTATTGTTTAAAGTCTTTCCATTCTACAAAAAAGTTTTCGTCCTCTTGATTGTTTAGCTTTCTTGTGATTCTGTCCATTTCAGCCATAAACACAACTTTTTTAATCCAATCCCATTTTTCTGGTATTTTATCTTGTTTCCAATATTGCGCATAAGTCATTCTCACAGTAGTAATCAAATACCAAAATAAAGTTCTTTTGGTAACATTCAATTCTTCCATTTTCAAACCCAACAGCATTATTTCAGGCTCTTTTTTAAAAGTACATTTTAAAATACACTGCATTTCATTATGGACCTCCGTCCAAAAGTTATTCGCTTTTTCGCAACTCCACCACATATGATAAAATGAACCTTCCTGTTTCTTACATTTCCAACATTTACTAGACATATTATCATTCATATTTGCAATCTTTTTCGGTGTCATATACCATCTATACATCATTTTAAAACAATTCTCCCTTAAATTATTACAAGTCAAAATTTTAATGGATTTTTTCCACAACCACTCCCATGATGACATTGTAATTTCTTTGTTCATATTAACTGCCCATTTTAGCATTTGCTCTTTTACTGTTTCATCCTCAGTATACCATGTTAACAAAATCTTGTAAATCTTAGATATCATTTTACTCCCATTTTCCTCCCATACCCCCTCCATCTCATTATTTTTCTCTCTAAAACCATATTTTTTCTTGTCACTCTCATATAAGTAATAGATCTGCCAGTAATTGAACCAGTCATATTCAAAGTCTAATTCTTCTTTCTTCTTTATTTCAAAATTCTTTCCTTCTTTTTTCAAAATGTCTCTATACATAAGCCAATCTTCACCTTTTTGTTTTGAAAGTGGATTTATAACTTCCGCCGGTACAATCCAAAGTGGTCTCTCTCCGAAGAAATTTTTTTTATATTTATTCCATGTGTCAAATAACGATCTTCTTATGTAATGGTGTTTAAAAAGATTGTCCATTTTTTCTTTACCATACCATAAATATGCATGCCATCCAAATCTACAATTAAATCCTTCTAATGCCAATATTTTACTGTTGTCTAAACTTATCCATTGTTTTATCCACGTTAGGCATACTGCCTCATGATAAAGCCTCAGATTCGGTAATTGTAATCCTCTTTCTTTTGCATCGCATAGAATCTTCCTTTTGATCCTCAGTTTTCGTCCCGCCCACACGAATCTCGATATTTCCTTTTGCCACATGTTAAATGTCTTTACTTCTTTTACAATCGGTATTGTTTGAAACAAAAACATTAAACGGGGCAGGATATTCATTTTCACTGCTGCTATTCTCCCCAGCAATGACAGATTTAAGGTGTCCCATTTTTAAATGTCTTGTTGTATTTCATTCCATAACTCTTCATAATTATTTTTTTTAAAAGGTCAATATTCTTCATTATTAATTCAATTCCTAGCTACTTTACTTTCTTTACAACCTCACATTTTATTTTTTCTTGTAACTTTGTTTGCCTTTCTTTTGTCATATTTTTACAGAGCATCTTAGTCTTATTTTTATTAACATAAAATCCAGCCAAATCTCCAAATTCATTTATTGTTTCCATTAACACCGACATGTTAGCCATTGGTTCTTCTATTACAAACATCACATCGTCTGCAAAGACCCTATACTTATAGTTTTTCTTGTAACTTTGTTTGCCTTTCTTTTGTCATATTTTTACAGAGCATCTTAGTCTTATTTTTATTAACATAAAATCCAGCCAAATCTCCAAATTCATTTATTGTTTCCATTAACACCGACATGTTAGCCATTGGTTCTTCTATTACAAACATCACATCGTCTGCAAAGACCCTATACTTATAGGAAAAATTTCTTATCTTCAATCCTATAATGTTGTTATCTTCTCTTACCTTCGTCAGCAGAATTTCCAAAATCCATATAAACAACAATTGTCGCCTAATGTTCTCTCTTGATCTGCCAGTTTTCCATATGGGAAAACTTTCTTAAATGGGGCTGTGGGGTGCGTGGGTAGCCATTGAATCACATCCTCCCCCACCCTAATCTAAATGTTTTTTTTTGGGGGGGAGTTGTTGCACAATATGACTTGCCTGACCTGGATAGCCCAAGCTAGCTGGATCTCATCAGATCTCAGAAGTTAAGCAGGGGCAGCCCTGACCAGTATTTGGATGGGAGACCTCCAAGGAATACCAGGGTCATGACTTGGAAGCAGGCAATGACAAAACGCCTCTGAATATCTCTTGCCTTGTAAACCCTATGGGGTTGCCATAAGTCAGCTGTGACTTGATGGCACTTTCCACCACCACAGTGTAACTCTTCTGTATATTTCAGCTCTAATGCAATGTTTTGTACACTTAGGAGGAAGTAACTCTACTTATCTCAATGGGATTTACTTCCGTTTAAATTTAGGATTGGACTGAGTGTCTCATTGCAGAAAGCTGTTTCCAGTTCACATAGTTCTTGACGTAATCCTTCATATTGGGGAAAACGAATCCAAAGCACATTGACGGCACTTCCATTTGAACTTTTCCTTAGTCACAGCACACTTGTGGATAGCATACCTTAGTGATGGTGTGGACTTTGATACAGCCATTAAATGCAGTGAAGATATACAGACTATATGGCATTTAAGTGATGTTTGCTTAATTATTCATAATAGGAAATCATTCTTAATACCAGCTGGTTGATATACACAGACAATGAAAAAACAAGTAACAGAGATATGCTAGAACCTTTGCTCACTAAACAGAGGAGCTATATCTACTTGTTTTTTCATCCCACTCATGAAATAGCCAAATGCTTCTTTTTAAAGTCAAAGGCCAGTTAATTTGTTCAGAGCCATTTTATGGAGTAACCATGAAATTCAGTTGTAATGACAAAGAATATCACCAACAGAGTAACACCCTTTCATTATTTACACAGTCTGCCATTCCAGAGGCTCATAGCATGTACTATTTAGGAACAAAGCTATTTTATTCTTTATTATTTGCAACATTAAAAGAAAGTTCTGAAATGAAATTATTATTTTATTATTGCGTACCTGGTATTCTCATAGTACTTGTAAAAGTAGGTTTACACAATTTTAGGAAGTTCTTTCAAGACATTTGCTATCTTTTTTATTTCATCAAAAACTGAATCATTGGGAAGTTTTTCAGTGGACTCAGAAATTTAAAAGAGAGATTTCTGTATTACTTAGGCCCTGGTCACATGGAATGATTTGCCCCGCAAAATGGACGGGTTGAAGGCGCATCAAATGGGTGCAATCATACCGCAACATCTTGGAAGCATCCCGTCCCCGATCCATCCCTTTGGCCCGAAAACGCGCATTGAAAAGGTACCGGCAACAGAGCACTACCTTCCGGATGACGCGTGGCAACTCCAGGCATCTGATCAGGGAAGCGCTGGTAGCCCATCGCAGCCAGCGCTGTTCCCCGTCCCACACATGCGCAGAAACGTGCAACGTCCGTTTTGCCACACTACGTGTGATCGCCTGCCGAAGGCCGGAGCACGGAACCACAGGGGCACGTCGGATCACGCTACCATGGTTCTTTTTGCTCCGGCTCTAATTTGCCTCCCTTCAGCGGCGCAGTATCCCGCTCATGTGACAGGGACCTTAGATGATTTGATGGATAGCAACAGATCATATAATCAAGTTTTTAATTTCCACCTTTATGCAACTCCCTGACAAGCAAAATGGGATGACAAATGTTTTGTGTGCCACAACTGAGTCACTACTGCCAAATCCCTGCAAAGCAGGAGGGGAGTTTTAAATTGCTGTATGGCCAGGCAAGAGTGGGGGGAGTAGGTTATACTCCAACCACCAGCTCTTCCCCACTGCCCCCAGTTTTTATGCTTTTCAGGGTGGGATGAGAATGTATGAGATGCTCTTTGTCTTCCAATAGGGCTCTATGACCAGAAATAACCCTTTCTGGGAGAAAAATGGGTGGAAGAATAGTTCAGCTTTCTTCGTTTCAGTGTTAAAGCAAAGTTTATTGCTCTGTCCAAGGTTTTCACAATATCCTGTGTAGTTATCTGTTTTTCTAATTCTGATTACTTGTTAAATTGGACTACGTGCTTCAGAACACAAAGGTGTTTAAAGGACCATCTGTCTTGTATATTTTTAGGCCAACCCTACAGTAGTTTAGTTTAGTTTTGTTTCAGTTTTTTTAAGGTTTAGTAGCCCATAGGCCATACACCATTTTTAAAAATTAGGAATTTAAAAGAACAGTAAAACAGAAATTTGCCACATTCACGATGCAATTTTGGCAGAGGCTGCTCAGAAATAGTCTTAATCTTGATGCATCAGGAAAAGATGAATATTTCGACAGACATTTTCTTAAGAACCTTTCTCTTGCTGTTGCATGTTTTGGACAATAGAAGAAAACATGACACAGCGAGTCAAGTTTTATCAGAGGACAGTCACAATAGTGCTGGTCCAGAGGGGTCTTGAGAAAATGGCCCTTCATCTGGGCTCTTGGAAATGCATTGCAGTGTGCAATCATATATGACCGCCTCAATTTTGGAATGGTCAACATGTTTAAGCAGAGAGGCAGGTCAAATTTAGTGGAATATTTAATTCCTAGATGAAGTGGGGAGCATTTTCATCTAGCATCTGTTTGAAGGGCATCCCAATCATTTTGGAGCAACTTTTCTGTGAGTAGCGTTTGTCTTCTTTTAGTTAAATTCTCTGTCTTCCTTAAGCCCAGTTGTCTTATTTTCGCATCTACAGCATCATTCCATTTTGACCAGCAATGTTCATGTTCTGTCAGTATGGTAAAGGTTGGAAGGCTTTCAGCATTTAACAGTCGATATTTGTAACTAACTATGGCCCTCCAGATCAGAGTTGAGATTCTTGGGAGGCCTAACTCAAGCCTTACAACTGCAGAAGCGATGCATGGTGGTAAAGTTAATAATTTACGGAAGAAGGCTTGCTGTAGTTTTTCGAGTTGCTCTGTTGAACCTAAGAACCAGATTTGGGAAACGTATAGTATGTGCAGTAGTATTAAGGTCTTAGATGCTTTCAGGAGCGCTGGCACATATTGTGTTCCTTGGATGTAGAAAAACGTCTTCAAGGCTAGTAAGGCTAGGTCAGCTTTCTGTTTAAGATATTAAATGTGCTTGAACCATGATAGGTTTGGCTGGAAAACAATTCCTAGATATCTGAATTCATTGACCTGTTGTAATTTGTACCTTCCTATTTTCCATCTTTTTTTTTCTATCTTCTTGTTGATTTTGTGAAAACCATAATTTTGGACTTATCCTCATTTATCTCCAATAGCTCTTCATTACAGTAGGAAATAAATGCATTAATGGCACATTTTAGGCCAATCAGAGTTCTCGATAATAAGACAAGGTCATCAGCATACAGCAGGGCAGGCACTGGTCGGTTTCCCACACATGGTGCATGAGTGGGTATGTTTTGCAAACCTGGGACGAAGTCGTTTAGATATAAATTGAATAGATGTGGTGCAAGAACACATCCTTCATGAACACCTCTTTGGGTAGATATAGGGTTGGATAACTGCCCCCATTGTTTATTTTAACACGCAGTGAGTTTCCTGAATAAAGATTCATTATTAACTTCAATAATCTTTTAGGCAGGCTTGTAGTATTTAGTTTGTTCCATAGGCGTGTGTGCGACACAGAGTCAAAGGCAGCCCTTGGATCAATGAAGGCTGCGTATAAGGAGCCTGGTGCATCTAGTGCATATTTGCTTGTCAGCGAGGCCAGTGTGAAACAATCATCTACACAAGAGTAGCCCTTTCTGAAGCCTGCTTCTTTGTCACCTAGTTTCTTCTCTTCGTCTATCCAGCACTACAGCTTTTTCTGTAGCTAAGATGTGTAGATCTTGCCAATCACTGCGAGAAGGCTAATTGGTCGGTAGTTATTTGGGTCAGCTTCGTCTCCTTTTTTGTATATAGGAGTGACCAGTGATGTTTTCCATGAATCTGGAATGATTCCGTCCTTATTAATGAGTATAAATATGGGTTCAAGCACTTGAGCCCACCAGTCAGGAGCTATTTTTAGTAGTTCTGCAGGAAATGCATCAAGACCAGGAGATTTTCTCAGTTTTAAATTTTTAATCAATTTAATTATCTCAGGACATGTGACAGGTTTCCATTTTGGAGTTTGTTTAAGGTTGATTTCAAAGGTTAGGTCTGGTTCAAGGTTATGCTTCCTATAAAGCTTTTCGAAATTCTTTTCCCAGACTGTTGCTGATATGGGAGTTGCAGTGTTTCTTCTTGGCTTCAGCACTGGAGTAATTAGGTGCCAGAGAGAAGTACTAGGTTTCTCTTTAGCAGCTGTGATTATCTTATCCCATAGTAATATTCATGACTTTTCTGACTGTCACATACCTTTTAGTATGTACTGACTGCAACCGCACAACGTGAAGGAGAAATGCTTTGGCCAATGCTTTCGCCGTGGGCAGGGAAGCAAACGGAATGAAATGGGCTTGCTTGGAAAACAAGTCCACCACCACCCAAATAACAGTCATCAATTTACTTAGTGGAAGATCTGTAATGAAATCCATGGAAATTACTTCCCAGGGCCTGCTCAGGGTAGGAAGGGGGTGTAACACCCCCGGGGGGTTTCCCCGGTCGAGGCTTACTCATGGCACAGATCTGGCAGGATTTTACAAAAGAGGATAAATCCTTTCGCATTTGCGGCCACCAAAACTGCTGTTGCAAGAGCTGAAGGGACTTAACGAAATCCGGGTATCCTGACAGTTTAGAGCCATGCACAGCTTGTAACACTTTTCCCTTGAGGGAAAGGGGAACTAACAGTTTATGCCCTCGATACCAACAGCCGTCTGCCCTTAGCTTGAAATCCCCTTCTGCTTCAAGAACCACTTTGTTGCCCTCTGAGAAGGCGGAGGCGAACTTACTGTGCCAAGTCCCCCCCCCCCTGGGAAGGTCTGTGTCCCACGTCACAGGGGGTGGAGAGGTGGGGTGTGTCTGGCTGCGGGTCGTCACCACTCCGCCCAGATGAGAAGGCATGAACACCGAGTCCAAAATCACCTCCCGTTGGCTATCGTGTTGGGGTAGGCGTGACAGGGCGTCAGGCAAAGAGCTCATGGAGCCGGGGAAGTGGTGCAGGGTGTATTGGAATTTGGAAAAGAAATCTGCCCACCTTAGCTGTTTAGCATTAAGACACCGGGGTGTTTTGAGCGTTTCCAAGTTCTTATGATCAGTCCACACCTCGAACGGGACTCGTGCCCCCTCCAACCAATGTCTCCCTGTGGATAAGGCGAGTTTGGTGTAGTGGTTAGGAGCGCAGACTCTAATCTGGGAGAACCAGGTTTGATTCCCCACGTCTCCACATGCAGCTGCTGGGTGATCTTGGGCAAGCCACAGTTCTCTCAGAGCTGTTATCTCAAGAGCAGTTCTCAAAGAGCTCTCTCAGTCCCTCCTACCTCACAGGGTGTCTGTTGTGGGGAGAGGAAGGGAAGGAGATAGTAAGCCACTCTGAGACTCCAAGTGAAGGGTGGGGTATAAATCCAATCTCTTCTTCTTTTCTTCAGAGAATGGTGGAGCTGATCTGGAAGTGCCCTCCTTGCAACCAGGGCTCTTCCTCTCCAGGGGTCAAACTTTTCAACAACAAAGAGAGCACTGTTCCTTTGTAGTGGAAGGCAACTAAGCATGGTACCAATAGCCTACCCACCCCCCAGGCCAAGGAGACTTCTCTCTCAGTTCCCAGAGCAGTTTTTCACTTTCAAACAAAGCTTCCCTTTTAAGTCATAAGTTAATAGGCAAGCTGGCTCTCAGAAGCATGCAGGAGGGACAAGGGGAGCTAGCATTTGTTCTGTCCAGTACAGGCTTCTGTCATTCCATGGGATCACACCATGGCTGAAAGACATGCCGTGAACTCTCTTTTTCTATTACACTCTTCTACTCCTGAAAAGATGGATTTGTTTTTACCTTTTTGTGGAAAGACTGTGGAGGTTTTGGGGTTTTTTTGGAGGGGGGTTTCAAAATTTTATTTAATTAAAACAATACAAACATGCATACCGAAAGATATACTACATTGTGTTTTCAATCAATTTCAACTCAGTATCTGTACGTTGCACATAACTAGCCTTATACTCAGTCTAATCTACTTTTCACATCTAATACCTATATGATGAGAGCTCAGACTAAACAACTCTGAATCAAAAATGTATCCATTCCAAATAGTTACGGTTTGAGGGGGTTTTATCACTACACTCAACATGAAATATTGCTCAGTGTGCTCAGAATACTGATGTTTACAGAGTAGGGCTCCACATTCTTGAAGAGCCGCCTCTCCCCATATGAGCCCAAGGGGGACCTTCCAATCTTCCCATGAGGACCTGCTTTCTGCTCCCTCTTTAAGCGGGGTTGAGGCAGCCTCAGACTGGGTAAGAATCTTTTCTGTGTCAGCTCCATCTCAATGGAATTGGCTGCCAAGTACCATCCCTTCAGATGGAGGAAGGCAAAGCTCCTTGGTTCTCTTAATGGTTTTTAGGATGTCTGTTTTAATTATTTATTATATTTGTGCATGTATGTCAAGCTTATTTTAGGAAAAGCTCTATATATGTAAGTGTGAGAGAGAATGAGAACCAGCGTCATAATTGTGATTACAGTCTTAAAGGAGAGTTATGCTGAAATTCCTACGCTGCCATATAGCCTATTGTGCCAGTCAGCCTCCCTCACTATTAGGGAAAGGAGGAGACTCTGAGCTCCTGGAGAAAGAGTGGAATAAAGATAAATAAAATATTAGAGCTGAAAGTAACACTGAAATGTCATTTACTTCACTTATTTTGGAAAAGAATTGTGATATAGAAGGCTTGAACCACCAATGCAATGAGACTTCTTTGGGTGCATCTGTGAAATAGGAATGGGCTATAGCAGGACCTGCAATTGCCAGGCAAGGTGGACGTGTGGATTAGCCAGGCTTGGAACAAATATTAGGAACCTGGTCTTCTACTTTTGGCTGTTCAACAGAGCAGTACCTTCTCTTTGATGCATTCTTCCAACTTAGGCAACTGATCATGACTTAGAATGGGCCCCCTCCAGGTCTAGATTTCAATGCCTCAGCCAAGTGTTGATACATTTTCTGTATAGTTAGTAGCTTTTGTAATCAATAGTTGGAAGCAATCATCATAGGTTTGGTGTAATGCTATGACAACAGTGAAGCTCTGCATTTAGCAATGTTTCAGAGACTTTTCTTTTGATCTCCACTCTCTAGATATATGTTTTATGCTACTAGGAATTAAGTTTTTTTTCTAAATTAAGTCACCCTGTATAATAACCTTGAGATGCTCATGAAGAACATTTCTGTATGCCATAGAATGCTATAGAGTGGAGTTATCTCATGCCCAAGCCAGAGAGACATTTCTGGCATTAGGAAGAAGGAATCATAGATGTGAATTCTGTCTGCATAAATTCTTATTTTTGGGGAAAGTCATGGTGAGCTATAATCACAAGTGAAATAACTACGTAGACTCCCTTTGAGCATTTGAGAATTCATAGTAAATCTTTTAGGGGGTTGCTTTTAAAAAAAAAACATTTACACAGTATGAAGCCATTTCAATGATCTGGAAAGTGACTGATTTTTCATACAACTTTGTTGCTTGCAGGCAGGTCTCTCAGTGGGCTACCAACACTTCCAGATGAGAAAAAAAGGTGATGTAACCAATCAATACACTTTAATTGCCCAAGAATGCTCCAGGACAGGAGGCTAAATATTCTTAATCATACTTCCCCAGTATTGTTGTTCTGCCCTTGAAGGCAAGGAGTTATAAACTCCATGATACTCTATTAGTTGCTGTAGATTTTCCGTGTTGTGTGGCCACGGTCTTGGCATTGTAGGACCTGACGTTTCGCCAGTAGCTGTGACTAGCATCCTCAGAGGCATAACACAGAAAGATGGAGTACTCTCTGTGTCAAGGTGAGAAGAAAAACGGTAGGCAGGTAATTTATATCTACTCAGGAAGGTATGGCTGAGTCATTATCTTGTAGGAACCCAGTGGCAATGAGCCCAGTGTCTCACGTACTCTCACCCCTCCTTCTGTCTCTACTACCTTGAGAAATGGTGTTGCATGATGTGGAAGAGGGAAATGGAAAACAAGGTTTGCTGGGAAAGCAACCAATAGATGCCAACAATCAAATGAATATATGAGACAAAGCAAGCTAGGCAAAATGTTCTCAATCAGAAAGTTACCTTAATGAGAGCATATAGAACTACACTGGGGTGGGAGGATTCTTCTGCCGCTTTTCCTAAGCCTGTCCTACTGCTGTAGCCCCAATAGGACCCTTGGTTCCATGGGTAAAGTCTGGTAGGAGGAGAGGGGACAAATCATGGGTTAGACCTCTTAAGAGACTATAAAGGTCTAATAATCATGAATCCATTTTTCCATGGGCTTCTGTGACTATGGTTATCTGGAGTGGGAGACTTGGGTTCTAGTTCTTTTCCATATACAATTATTGTTACTTACAGGACATCCAAAAGGTTAGCTTTGCATTGTGAAGGTCACAGCTTCTTCTGTACATGGGAATGAAATCCACCTTTCCTGTATCCCATTGCAATGTTCTTCACTGAGCTACAAACCAGGTCATGGCTGCACTGTTGCAATTTCTTCTCTTCCTTGCAGAATGCAGATTACCATCACAGATGCCAATTCAAATGTACTGTGTGCAGCTTCCCAGATGTTGCTTTTGCAGCCAGCACAGTGCGACTTGAACTTTTCTTCACAGATCCCTATAGCCCTTGATTCAGATTTCCTGGCTCCTGGGATCTGAAGGCCTGCAATGAAGGATGGTCTACGCATTATTCAGCCCATTTGTGCATTGTATGTAGAAGAGGATGAGGGATGGGTTCCTTGAAGTCATCCTAGTATATCTTTACTGATTAATGCCTTCCTTGCTGGCCTACTGTGGGGGCTTTGCTGATCAGAGACCATCAACATAGTTGCCAGGAGCACTGCAGGACTCTTGGTTTTGTTATGTTAGCTTTTGTTTCTACTGCTGCTCTTTTGTGGCCGAAGCTGAAGGGGGGCTCTTTTAACCACTACAAAGGCGGGACTGTGAGGAGCTATTGGAAGTTCTTTCAGTCCAGAGTCAAGGAGGATACTCCTCTCTCCGTGGAACTAGCTGACACAGAAGGGCAGGAGAATGGAGAGTCGCAATAGGAGGAGGTGACCCCTCCCCTGTTCAGTCTGAGGCCTCTGCAAGGGTGGAGGGTGAACTTGACGTGCCCTCTGGTGGCCTCATGTCTGAGGAAGTGGGTGTGCAGCACCTTTGCTCAACTACCTGTCTGCCATGGATTATTGGATGGACTTTCCTTTGTACTGCTAGCACCAGCCCACCTCCTCAACATTGTGCTTTGGTTTTTCTGCTGGAGGAAGCATAGGATCATGGCATGGCAGTCGCTTGCTTAGCAGGACCATGGTACTGGGCTTTCAGAAGATCAATACTATCTTCCCAAGTAAGAATTTGATTTAAAAATAGAGAGCATGTTTATCAGATTTGTGGATGAAAATAAAACTGGTAGGGAGTGCATATGTTTTATTGGACTGACTAAATTAATCAATGTGATCTTAATAAACCAGAGAGCTTGCCAGATAGCAAGAAAATTGAATTCTACCATGGCAGATATGAAGTACTACATATAGGAAAGCGGAGCCCTGACACAATTTTACCATAGGTAATAACCAGGCAAAGTAACAGGACACATACCATCAATAATATAACAATGCAGTGGTATCAATTAGCAGGAACAATAATGATGATGACAATGATACATTATAAAGTGCCTCAAAACTAGACACTGTATGATGATTTACAGTGAGCAAGACAGGAAGAGTAACAGTGCTCTAGTCCACATTTAAAACATATCAGAGAAGAACAAAAGTAATAAATAATGATTTGAGAGCAATTCAGATAATACGGATACATCCTTTCCCCCCATCCTGACACTGTGTAATTATTATCTTAATGGCTGCTTCACACACACACACACACACACACACACACGGATGTCGACTGAATTCTCACTTAACACATGATGTAGTAATGCATAACCTGCAAAGCAGACCTTTTTTGTCATACCTGTGATTGTTTATTCAGACACGCGAGCCACCACTTGATGTAATTATCCAGTGATAAACCTGCATGTGTGAATAAGACACTCAAACCAATAGAATGTAAGGAAATAAAGAAATATGCTTTTAATGGGGCTTAGGCACGGTTAACTTTCACTTGAATGTGTTTTCGGTATTTATATAGCAATTTCTTAAGTGCTCAATATAATCCATATGCATTATCTCAGTAACGTAAAGTAGACCTGGTATTATTATCTCTGTATTTATTCTAAGGATGAGAAACAGTCCATTATCAAGGTGAGATTTTATCCAGTTCATGCTGTGAATTAAATTCTAGATACCAAATGGTATAAGAGAACCTGGATAGCCAAGAAAAATGAAAATATGAAATGGATACATGAAAATAACTATTGGAGGCTGACCAGTTCCTAGATAATTAAACCGTTTTGGAAGGGTGGATGTGTATCCACATTGATATATCTGTAATCTATTTTGCTAAAGAAAAGATTCCAGGACAGATGTGACCAAACAGGCCCATAGCTACTGCGGGGGCCCTTGGGGGGGCTCTAACCTGCCCTGCCCCCTAATCTTCCCTGGCCTTTTGTTAGTCCCTTGTAGGCTCGCGCATCCCCTGCCTCCTGCCCGCATAAGTGGAAGGCACATCTCTCTGCCGTTGGAGCTCTGAGCCAGCAGGAGGGTAGCCGAGCCATGGGTGGCTCCTCCCAGGTGGATCACAAGCACAAAGCCTGGGCAAGATGCATTGCCAGATGCTAGGGAGCTGCTAGGTGCTGTGGGTCACCACTGGGCTGGTGCTGCTGTGACAGCGGGGGTGACAGAGCGGACAGCCCTCCACAACACTCACAGGCTCTGCTGCACTACGCAGTGCCTGGCGTGTGGCCTGCCACTCCAGGAAGAGGCTCTCTCCTACCCTGCACTTCTTGGTGGGGGGTAGGGGGCCCAGATAAAGGGCTGGGGGGAATCTTCTGCATGCTTTCTGAGCATGTGTCGCAACCCTTGCTGAGACAGCGGGCTTGGCACTCAGCGAGGTACCATACAGCCCCAAGCACAATTCTTCCTGTGGCAGCCCGAGACTTGAAGCCTTGAAAGGCCACTTTGGGACAGGGAGGAGAGAAGGGGCAGCCAGTAGAGAGCCCTCCACGTGCCTACATCACTTCTGGAAGCAATAGTGATGTAAGCATGTGGAGGCAGTGCCCCTCTACCAAAAATTGTCTCGCTATGGGGCTGTGACCAAAACTTAATTTTTCCTTTTCTGCACCATTCTTTCATTTTAATCTTTTAAGACAGAGATTCAGCCGTGTTGGTCTGATGCAACAGAACAAAGTTTGAGTCCTGTGACACCTTTAAGACCAGCAAAGTTTAATTCTGGTTGTAAACTTTTCTGTGCATGCATACTTCTTCAGATACATTGAAACAGTTTTCCTCAAGCTTTACATATAGGCGTAGGGGGGTAGTTGCCATGAAGGTCTAGTTAGAGTCAAGATGCATAAGTAATTAGGTGATATTTGTATTTGTATGCTAATTTGCTGACATTCACAGGTCTTACCAACTGCTTTAATCCAGTCTCTGCTATACTTATTGCCCAGTTACTTATGCATCTTAACTCTAACTATCACTTCCTGGCAACTACCCCCACACATTAGGGCTGCCAAGTCCCCCCAGGGGGCAGATTTCCCCCCGCTTTGGAGGCCCGATTTCCGTCGCCGTGGAAAACCCCACTCCAGAGGTGACGTGATGACGCCGGGCACGCTGGGGGCGGGGCCACAGCCATCTGAGGGGAAAACAGACACTGTCCGGGAGCCCCCCGCCACGGGGCGAAAACGACTTGGCAACCCTACCACACACACACACCCCTACCTATACGTAAGGCTTGAGGAAAACTTTTTCAATGCATCTAGAAGTGTGGATGCACATAAAAGCTTATATCCAGAATTAAACTTCTAAGTTACTTCCAGACAACACTGAGATCAGCTATAGTGGAGTGTAAACAGGAAGTATTTTGTTGAAGCACTTCCTGTCTGGGGGGGCTTTACAATTACTATTAGTGTGGGGGGAAGAAGGTCTTCGTCCTCTGCCAAGCCTACAGAATATGACTGGCGACAAACAAAACAGGTGCCATGTAAGCAACTGACATGCTGGTTTACCACACTGATCTCCCATATATGCATTTGTATGGAAGATCCCTTAGCTCCGTCTTCTCTGCCTACCTCTGCATCCTTTCTTGTTTAGCTTTTTTAATTCTTAATTTTTTGCTGTCCAAGAACTAACCTGGAATTCTACCAGGTTTTGTCCCCATTAGGTAAAAAAATGAGTTCCCGCAAATCCTACCATAATGAGAGGCATGCCTCTCACTGTTTGAGGAGATCAGAGTTCCAAGATCTCTCATATGAATTCCAGACTTCCTCATTCTGTACCTTCTAATTGTGAACATGAGAAGATATTAAACAGAAGCTGTCATATTTCCAAACCCACCAAGCTCTTAACAATAACAAGCTGCTTTTACGAATGCAGAACTGAGGGTATGTTCCATTTGGGAAAGTTGATACAGTGAATTCTAAATAATTCCTCATTATGAGATTATTTACAGTTTTCCATCTTTTCAAGCATTTCAGTTACCTTTATGCTTAATGTACTTTTGTTTTGCATGCTGAGAGTATCCACTGCCTGTATGCCTCCAGGATGAAAAATTTCCAATCTTTTTGAGAAGCATGAATTTACATAAAATATGAGCCAACTCTACAAAGATGCTCCTTAAAACCCTTCCAGTTAACATTTCAAAGAAAGTAATTAACTGTGTTGAGAGAAATCTCAGCATTATGTCAAAACAATTGCCTTCCTCATTACAGACATTGGCAGGCACTTTAATTATTTAGTGAGGTGATCCGTGCTACAAGGATCAGTGACCACAGTCCTTTTTCCTGAGGGGATGTGTGTAAATGTTCCTGGATGGAGTATCGGTATCCAACGGAACAGATAATCAGCAAATGGCCAAGAGTTTCCCCATGAACACCAGTTACCAGGACTATGCAAGCAAAGTCATATTCACATTGTCATTTCAAAAACTTGTGCTGGATCCCATACTATCAAAAGAAATGTGCATGCTTGAAAATCCATCCAATGGTTGTTTTCATTGGCATGGGAAACATGTCCCTACTGGGGCAAAATTTTCTGGGCTTTAACCTTGACCCAAAGTATCATTACTGCTATTTTAGGGAGATAAAAGAAAGCATTTAGAGGCATTTAAAATTTGCACTTTCCAAGCACCATATTTTGAGTGAGCTTTTCACTCCTTTCCCAAGTGGAGTATGGTTGGTGGTCAATTTTTTTGGGGGGGAAATTGAGTATAGAGGTGATGAAAGCTAAATCCTGTATTCAAGCACAATTGGCATTCTAGTGACATCCCCCCCAAAAAACCCAGGGTCTGGTGCTAATATCAGAAGTCATCTGGGCTGTGGGGAAATAAACACGGTATAAATACCAGACTAGGACTGGGAAATCCGCTCAGCCATGAAGTTCACCATGTGATGTTGAACCAGATACCATCTTTCAGCCTAATCTACCCCCATGGAGTTCTTGTGAGGATAAAAAGGAAGATGGAGAAGCAGGGCCAGCCTATCCTTTCCCAGGCCAGTTCTGCCCGTTGATAGTTGTGGCACCTCAGCTAGACCCAGCCCCAGTGAGGGTGGTGTATGGGCAGCTTCCCCATGGTACGGGGGGGGGGAAGGGGGCAGCAATGGCTTCCCTGAAATGCAGGAGGGGCATGAAGTCATTCACCTAGGCTAGGGCACCCAAAATCCTTGGGCCAGCTCTGGGGAGAACCATGAGCCTAGCCAGCTCCCATAACCTACATGCTGCAGTTTTATCCCAAAGTACCCCACTTTCTTTACACATAAAGTAAAGAATTGCTTGTCTTTCTCGCATACTAAAGCTAATAGAGACTGACAGGGGAATTTGTGTTGGGGAAATGTAAGGCTGCCTAATGCCTTTACATACAATTAATTCCCGCACCTGAGAGATCTCAGATCCTGAATCAGCAGTTCTTCTTACACAGAGAAATAATCTGATTCTTTCTTGTCACTAACTTATTGCATGTTTTCTGGGGGTTGGGGGGGGGGAGGTGTTTATTGGGGGAGCAAAGCCTTACTCTCTGCCTCTGTCTGTCTGCAGGGCAAGTGAGCTGTCTATTGCCAGTGGGGACAAAGCCTGGGCCTCTGCATCTACAATCTCCCCCCCACCCCCGGATCTGTGTAGTAGTTGTGCCTGCTTGCCAGCTAATATAAGCAACGCTTTTCCCTCTGTCTACTGTATTAGATGCAGACTCTAGGCCTTTCTTCCTCGCTGCCTCTCTGCCAGTATGTCGAAACAAGCCATACTTTCCCTTTCAGGGCAGGTGGGCTGCCTGGCACTCTCTACCTATTACAGGGGCAGGTCCTAACTTCTGCCACAGCTTTCCCTAGCTTTGCTTTCAGCAGGTAAGCAAGGCTTTTTCCTGGGCTGCCTTACACATGTGCAGCCCAGATAGCTCAGGCAAATAATATAGAATCAGAAACTTCTCCCAAAGCCTATGAAATGATGCAGTGATTGGCAGAAAGAGGAAATGCTATGCATAGAAATACCTGTTTGGCAAAAGTGAAGAGACCGCTGTTCTGGGTGGACTTCATTTTTGTCACTTAGTAGCCGCCTGCTGAGTGATCCCTCATCTCATTACCCTTCCCACTACCTAGGAAACTGAAACCAGAATAATGATCAGATTGGAAAGTTTCTGCCTGCTCCAAAATATTCAGATTCTGGAACATGTATCACATTCACAGTGTCTAGTGGGGCGTGGTTTGAGTGAGATTGCAGTGATTAAAATTCAAATTGTACATGCTTAAGTGCTTAGCAGGGCTGGAAACAGTTTCATACACATCAGCTGTTGTAGATTTTCTGGGTTGTATGGCTGTGGTCTTGGCATTGTAGGACCTGACGTTTCGCCAATAGCGGTGACTGGTATTCTCAGAGGTATAACACAGAAAGATGGAGTACTCTCTGTGTCAAGTACTCTCTGTGTCATACACACATCAAGCTTTTGCTGTATTGTGATTTCCAGGATTGTAGCAATGTCCTTTTCATTTAGGTTGCTTGTATATGCACCCAGTCATGTTGTTCCATGTTACAAGGCAATCCATAACTGATCCAGCAGACAGATGCAGCATAACATGAAATGAATTCTGGCCCCTTGTACATCAGACAGAATATCTCAGTCACCTGGTGTTAAATACTGGGTTCAAGATGTGTTACAGTGAACAGCTCTACTTTATTAAGTGATTTCAGGAACACTACAAGACAAACTCCAGGGCTGCTGCCCTGTTTAAATAGCATGCAAGCACCACACCCAAACACACTCCAGTCCCAATGATAGGCTATTTACATAACACTACTTCCCCATTGGTCCCCTCCAGAATCCTGGCAAGCTATTGTTCCTGAGAAACAAGCTCAGCCAGTCTCGGATACTAGCTCAGGGATGACCCCTGCTCAATACACAATACCTCTCCCCCCCCTAAGTTCCTAAGCACCTTAACACACAAAGTATCTCAGGTACGCCACTTTGCGCCGTTCCCAGGATGAACGTCAAAGCTCTCTCTGAGGAGACGCAGTCTCTGGACCCTGGTCCGATGTTGCAGGAACAGCACTGGCAGGTGGTGGCGGCGGTGGCATCACATCTGGGAAGTCCATGGCCGCCTGGTCAGGTGTTTTGCCCTCTAGGCAGTCAGGCGGTGCACTGTCAAGCGGGAACTCCCTTGCGGTCTCTGGTTCCTATAGTTGCAGCGAGCCCACCTCGTTGTCTCCCACAACTGTTGATGGTGGCTCCTGCTCCACAGGAAGGAGACAGCGGCGGAGCTGGTCAATGTGTCTTCGAAGGACCTGCCCATCATCAGTCGATACCTCATATGACAGAGGTCTGGTGACTCTGATGACCTTGGCAGGGACCCAGGTAGGACTGCTGGAACAGTTCCTTGTGTAGATGGAGTCACCAGGGAAAAACCCTCTGGGCACTTCCTGGCTCTCCGGCAACGGGTGATGCTCGGGAGCTCAACCTGGGTGCAGTCTGTCCAGTCAGGTGGTTAGGCGCCTGCCCATGAGGAGTTCAGCTGGACTGTGGCCTGTGATAGTGCTCGGGGTCACCCGGTGGCTGAAAAGGAAGGCCACGAGTCTGTGGTCCCAGTCTCCGTGGATGATACACCTGAGGGACTCTTTTGTGGTCTGCACCATCCTCTCTGTTTGTCTGTTGGTGGCCAAGTGAAAGGGTGCGAAGACTACACAACAGATGAGGTAGCAACCAAAAAACTCCTGGAACTCCCTTGAGGTGAAGGCTGTCCCATTGTCCATCACCACCACGTCGGGAAGGCCATGTGTGCTGAAGATCCATCTGAGGGCCCGGATTGCCACTTTGGAGGAGGTGGAGGCAACAGGCATGACCTCCAGCCATTTGGTGTATGAGTCCACCAGAATGAAGAATATATGTCCTTGGAAGGGGCTAGCAAAGTCCAAATGTACCTGGGACCAAGGGTTGTGGGTGGACTCCCACTGTTGCACGGGTGCCCGGGGCAGTTCCGGTCGGGTTTTTTGGCAGGCCTGGCAGCACTTGACCCAGGCCTCTATCTCGTTATCTAAACCTGGCCACCACACATAACTCCGGGTGAATGCCTTCATCTGCACAATCCCGGGATGAGTCTCATGCAGGGCCGACAGCACTTGCTGGCGTAAGGGAGCGGGGACCACCACCCAGCTCTCCCACATTAGGCATCCCTTGTGGGCTGATAACTCATCCCAGTGGGATGAGAAAGCTGTAAATTCCGGGCCCACCCAGCTGGTGGGCTAGCCCCTCCCCACCCAGTCCAAAACACAGGAGAGGATCTGGTCCCTCACAGTGTAGTGGGAAACATCTGCAGCTTGCAGAGCGCAGTCCAGAAGCTCTTCCATGAGTAGGATCTGGTGCGCGTGAGCCAGGTCAGGATTGACAGAGCAGAGCGGCAGGTGGCTGAGGGCATTGGCATGCTCCATCACCCTTCCTGGATGGTAGAGGAGGCAGTATTGGTACCCCGCCAGGAAGGTGGACCAGCGCAGTACCTGAGGTGAGAGCATCTGGGGAGTCTGGCGATCCGGAGCCAGCAGACCCAGCAGGGGCTTGTGGTCTGTCACAATGGTGAACGGCTGCCCGTAGAGGTAATCATGGAATTTCTTCACCACTGTGATGATCGCCAGTGCCTCTTTATCAATTTGCGCATAGTTGTGCTCAGCTGAAGACAGGGTGCAGGAGTAATAAGCCATGGGGACATCCCTGCCGTCCGGCAGCTGGTGTCCAAGGGCAGCACCAACACCATATGGAGAAGTGTCACAAGCATGGATGATGGGCAGCGACTCATTGAAGTGGGCTAGGACTGCATTGGACGTGAGCAGCTCCTTGATGGCCCTGAACACCGCAGCTTGTTTGTGGCCCCAGACCCACGGGGCCTTCCTGTCGAGGAGGCAGTGAAGCAGTTCTACAAGCGCAGCTTTGTGGGGCAGGAAAAAGTGCTAAAAGAATCCCTGAAGTTCCTGCTTGGAGGTTGGTGTGGGAGCGTCAACGATGGCGCACACTTTGTCTGGGGCCGGATGGATGCCATTGGGGTCCATGGAGAACCCTAGGAACTCGACCCGTGGAACACACAGGAGGCACTTCTCCTGCTTCACCTTGAGACCGGCCACCTGGAATCACTGCAGGACAGTGTGCAGCCTGCTGGCGAAGTCCTCTTCCATGGTAGCAGCAATCAGAACATTGTCAAAGAAGGGCTAGACCCTGGGAATTCTTTTAAAAAGAGAGTCCATGAGATTTTGGAAGATCTCCAGAGCCACACTAACCCCAAACTGCAGCCACCGCACGCTGAATGCATCCCGGTGCGTTATGATAGTCTGGGCCTCTGCAGTCGTATCATCCACAGGAAGCTGCTGGTAGACCTTGGTCAAGTCTAACTTTCCAAATACCTTGGCAACCGCCAGAGAGACCAAGACATGGCTGACTACCAGGACTGGGTAGGAGTGGTCCTGCAGCGCTTTATTGATGGTGCATTTGTAGTCTGCGCAGATGCAGATGTCCCCTTTGGGCTTAACGGGTGTCACAATTGGGGTTTCCCAGAGGGCGTGTAGAACTAGCTCTAAGACTCTTTGACCCACCAGGCGATCCAGCTCCTTGTCTATTTTTGGCTTCAATGTGAACGGGACATGCCTTCAGCTGTATGGGCCACAGCTCTAGGCTGAGCTGGAGTGAGACAGGGGGCCTGGTGTAGCGACCGAGCGTCCCATTGAAGATGGTCGGGAACTCATTGCACAATTTCTGAAAGTTTTTTGTGGCAATGTGGTGCACCCCAGTGACTCAAAGCCCCAGGGGCACAAACCAGGCTAGTCCTAGGAGACTCGTGCGACTGCTCCCCACCAGTGTTCCCTCTAAGCTGAGTTAGTGTGAGCTAGCTCACAGTTTTTTAGCCTCCGGCGCACACATTTTTCTCTTAGCTCGGGAAGGAGGGCTTCAGAGCAAACTCATTTAGGCAGCAGCCAAATCACTCACTCACAACTTTAATGCCAGTTGCTCACAAAGTAGGATTTTTGCTCACAAGACTCCACAGCTTAGAGGGAGCATTGCCCCCCACCACCAGCAAGTCCAAAAGTCCATAAAAATTCTGGTACTGCACCCGGAACTTCCCCACCCTCTCACAGTCACCTCATTTTGTTGGAAGTCCCATAGGGTGAAACTGGCCGGTCTAAGGTGAGGGGCCCCCCTTGGGCAGAGCCTCCTAAAGGTATCCTCTGAGATTATTGAAATGGAGGACCCCCATGTCTAGTGCCATCCTGAAGGGGGCTCCCTCGATCAAGACAGTTACTTTAATTTTATCGGGCGTGTCCTGGGGCAAGTTCAGTACCTGTTGCTGCTGGACGGAGGTAGTGTGTGGTTCCATTGTGTGCGCAGAAGGAGGTGCGGTTGGTCACCGCCGGTTTCCCTTGGAACAGCAGGCCCAGGTGATGTGGCCTACCTTTCCACAGCTCCTGCACGTGGCATCTCAGAAATAGCAGGACCGCCTCTCGTGGGGCTCCCCACAGCTAGCGCATGATGTTGATGTGGCAGGGTCAATGGCACGTGCTGAAGCTGATGAGCAAGCGCCAAGATGGGCTGGCCAATGTAGTTGCAATACCTCTTCATCCTCGGAGGTGTCCACGTGGTGTGCCACGGTGGTTGGTCTCTGCAAAGATGGTGGGCTCTGTGTCTATTGGACTTCCGCTGTGAACTGGTCAGCGGCTTCTGCAGCGAGGGCTTCTTCCATTGTTTCCTTGAATTTGGGGTCTCGCTTGGCAATGAGCCTCCGTTGGATTCGCTCATCTCGCAGTTTGCACACCAGCTGGGATGGCAAAGTAAGAGAGGAAGGCACAGAGGATACAAGATTAGACTGAATGAGAAGGAGCTTGCTCGTTTTTGTTATGATCAATACACCCAGAAGAAAGATGCTTGATAGATCAGATAGATACTGCTCTCAAAAGTGCATTACTGCAAACTTAATTCACCTTAATGGGAATTCACAGAAGAATTAGAACAAGCTGTATTTGAAATGAAGCAAATTAATAGCCATATACAGATTCCTCAGTGGGTTAAACTATTGTATTAGGGGTGAATCACACAGTACGCTTTTTGTCCATCAGCAATCTCAAATGTTACTCCATATTCCTACATGTGGATAAATACGCTGAGTTGGATTCATTGTCCTACTGGCAATGGTTTTCTCCACTGCAATGAGCCTTGTGCTTTCCAAGTTACTGACTACAAATGAGGCTTGGATACTATCACTGTTCAGCACTAAAATATGTCTGTTGCTTTGGAAGGTTGTAGAATCCTTTTCTTCAAAGTCAGAAAGAAATGTTTGGACAGATGTCTCCCAGAGATGTTGTTTGTTGTCTGCTTAAAGGCTTGGTTCCATGGGGCTCATGCAAGTTTGTGATTTTATGGCTGAGATCAGATATATTCTTAATCATAAAACAATGGGACTTAGTCCTGAGTAAACATGCATAGGATCATCATGTCAGTAACTTTTATTTACTGCTAACAGGGTATTAGGCTTCATCACCAATGCTGCCAACTTTTTTTGGGCCCTGCTCCTGTGCCTTTCAGCCACCCAGATTGCTTCATGCCAAATTGCTATTAAAGAAGAAGAAGAAGAAGAAGAAGAAGAAGAAGAAGAAGAAGAAGAAGAAGAAGAAGAAGAAGAAGAAGAAGAAGAAGAAGAAGAAGAAGAAGAAGAAGAAGAAGAAGAGGAGATTGGGTTTATAGCCCGCTTTTCACTACCCAAGGGAGTCTCAGAGTGGCTTACAAACTCCTTTCCCTTCCGCTCCCCACAACAGGCACCCTGTGAGGTAGGTGGGGCTGAGAGAGCTCTGACAGAAACTGCTCTTTTTCAAGAATAGCTCTTATCAGAACTACGGCTTGCCCAAGGTCATCCAGCCAGGTGCAAGTGGAGGAATGGGGAATCAAACCCGGTTCTCCCAGATTAGAGTCCGCACACTTAACCACTACACCAAACCACTATACCAAAGGGACAAGAGTCAAGTTAGTAAAACAAAAAAGGCAACAACCCTACCTACTCATTGCAGGGCTCACCAAAAAGAAAAAAAAATCCTCTAAAAGCAGAAGGGAAAACACTAACTTTGCAGCTACTACCCAGTGGTGTGCAAAAATGGTCAGAGCACTCCCGGAGTCATTTAATCTAAACAACATTAGTACTGTTGATGAAAAGGAAAATATTTTAGAGAACCCTTTGACAGGAGCAGTACATTTAGAAAGTGGCATACTAGAGGGAGAATTTAAAAGCATGAGTGCTTTTGTCTTCCCCATCATTTCTGTCACTGGGAATAAAAACAGTACTTGCTTATAAGGAAAT